>NC_057806.1:138228285-138466674 GCF_018294505.1 Triticum aestivum
TGGGGGGGCCGGGGTGGCGCGTATATATAGGTGTGGGGGCGACTTGGAGTAGGGGCCAAGGCGCGGTGGCGAAGACGGAGTCCGGCTCAGACTCTGTCCGAGTCGGCGGTGGCGGCGGCGCTCGCGCGCGGGGGAGGCGGCGGCGGCGGCCTGGCGCGGCTGGGCCTTAGGCCCAGTCGGTGCGGGAACCCCCTTTTAAAAAAACAGTTTCGCCGACAGAAATAAAATCCTAGAAACTAAAATAAAAATCTAAAAATATCAAAACAAATTTTCACCGTCTAAATAAAATATTTAGGACGAGTTGAACATTTTCTTGGCCCTAAAATGCAATTTTGAAAACGTGCAATTTTTCTAATGCAAATAAAATCCGAATAAAACCAAATAAAATCCAATAAATGATTTTAATATTTTTCCTCCAATATTTCAATTATTTTGGAGAAGTCCTATTATCTCCACCCATTTGATTTAATATGAAATATTTTTCGGAGAGAAAAATTATAAAAATCAAAATCCTCGTTTTATTATTTGATAAAAATCAAATATGAAAACCGGAAAATCCCCAACTCTCTCTGTGGGTCCTTGAGTTGCTTAGGATTTCGAGGATTGCGGAACGGAAATGCAGTAAATCATGATATGCATGGATGATCTATGTATAACATTCCAAATTGAAAATTTGGGATGTTACAAACCTACCCCCTTAAGATGAATCTCGCCCTCAAGATTCGGGTTGGCTAGAAAATAGGTATGGGTGGTCCTTGCAGAGATCATCCTCTCGTTCCCAGGTGGCTTCATCCTCAGTATGGTGGCTCCACTGAACTTTGCAAAACTTGATAACCTTACTGCGGGTGACTCTGCTGGCAAACTCAAGAAGCTTAACTGACTTCTCCTCGTAAGTCAAATCACTGTCCAACTGAATCGCCTCCAAGGGTACTGTATCTCTTAGTGGTATATCAGCCATCTCAGCATGACACTTCTTCAGCTGTGAAACATGGAACACGTCGTGGACTCCTGACAATCCCTTAGGTAACTCCAACTTGTGGGCAACTTCTCCCATCCGTTCCAAAATGCGATACGGTCCTACAAATCTTGGGGCTAACTTTCCCTTAACTCCAAAACCTTTCACTCCTCGCAAGGGCGATACTCACAGATATGCTCTATCTCCAATTTCGTAGGTTACCTCCTTGTGTTTTGAGTCTGCATAACTCTTCTGCCTGGACTGAGCAATCTTCAGTCGGTCTCGGATCAATTTTACCTTCTCCTCAGATTTTTTAATCAAGTCTGGTCCAAACAACTGTCGGTCTCCTACCTCATCCCACATCAACGGTGTTCTGCACCTGCGTCCATACAGGGCTTCAAATGGTGCCATCTTCAAACTGGCTTGGTAACTATTGTTGTATGACAACTCTGCATACTGCAAATTGTCATCCCAACTAGATCCATAATCTAGCGCCCAGGCTCTCAACATGTCCTCCAAAATTTGATTGACTCTCTCAGTCTGTCCATCTGTCTGCGGGTGAAACGATGTACTGAACTCCAATCTCGTTCCCAAAGTCTGGTGTAACTGATGCTAAAACTTTGAAGTAAACTGTGTTCCTCGATCCGATACGATGGTCCTCGGAACTCCATGCAGACATTTGATCCTGGACATATAGATCTTGGCCAACTTTGCACTTGTATAGGTGGTTTTCACTGGGATGAAGTGAGCTACTTTGGTCAAACGATCAACTACTACCCGTATGGAATCATATCCTACTTTAGTCCTGGGTAATCTGGTGATAAAGTCCATGCCAAGTTTATCCCACTTCCATTCGGGTATCGACATAGGCTGTAACAGTCCTGCTGGCTTCTAATGTTCTGCCTTAACTCTCTGACATACATCACATACGACTACATACTTGGCAATATCCTTCTTCATACCAGTCCACCAGAAATGTTCCTTCAGATCCAAATACACCTTGGTGTTTCCGGGGTGTATCGAGTATGGTGAGTCATGGGCCTCTTGAAGTATTAACTTCCCGATCTCCTGGTTGTTGGGCACATAAACTCGGTCCTCAAACCATAGGGTATCGTGCTCATCCTCACGAAAACCTTTGGCCTTTCCTTTGCCCATCTTCTCCTTTATCTCAGCAATCTCTTTATCATCTTTCTGAGCTTCCCGAATCTTGTCCAGCAATGTCGACTGAACCTCCATTGTGGCAATGAACCTTCTAGGTACAATCTCTAATCGAAGTTCCATGATGTCCTTTGCTAATTCCTTTGGCAGTCCTTTACTTTCAAGGATATTAGCATAACTCTTCCGACTCAATGCATCTTCTACGACATTGGCCTTCCCTGGAAGATAGTGTAGCTTCATGTCATAATCCTTTATAAGCTCCAACCATCTCCTCTGCCTAAGGTTCATCTCCTTCTAGGTGAATATGTACTTCAAACTCTTGTGATCCGTGTACACATCACAATGGTTTCTAATAAGGTAATGTCTCCAAGTCTTCAACGCATGCACTACGGCTGCTAGCTCCAAATCATGCGTAGCATAATTCAACTCATGAGGTTTTAGTTGTCGTGAGGCATACGAAATAACCCTTCCGTCCTGCATAAGCACACATCCAAGTCCTAAGCGAGAGGCGTCGTAATACACTTGGAACTCATTATGTATATCTGGCAGTACTAGCACTGGGGCTGTAGTCAAACGTTTCTTCAACTCCTGGAAACTTGCTTCACAATCTTCTGTCCATTTAAACTTGGTATCCTTCTTCAACAGTTCAGTCATTGGTTTTGAAATCTTGGAAAAATTCTCAATGAATCTCCGGTAGTATCCTGCGAGTCCAAGAAAACTGTGGATCTCGCTAACTGAGGTGGGTGCCAACCATTCAGTGACTGACTGAACCTTGCTGGGGTCTACTGCTATACCTTCTCCTGATATAACATGTCCAAGGAATCCGACTTCCTTCAGCCAAAACTCGCATTTGCTAAACTTAGCATACAACTGGTGTTCCCTGAGCTTCTCGAGAACTAAACGCAAATGCTCTTTGTGCTCCTCCTCGTTCTTCGAGTATACCATGATATCATCAATAAACACCACAACAAACTTGTCCAAATACTCCATGAACACCTTATTCATCATGCTCATGAAATAGGCAGGGGCGTTAGTCAGTCCAAATGACATGACCGTGTACTCATATAATCCATATCGCGTTGTAAACGCCGTCTTTGGTATGTACTTCTCTCGTATCTTCTACTGATGATACCCTAATCGTAAATCGATCTTTGAGAACACTTTAGCTCCTTGCAACTGATCAAACAGATCGTTGATCGCCGGTAGAGGGTACTTGTTCTTTATCGTCACTTCATACAAGGCTCGATAATCAACAACCATCCTTAGGGATTTATCTTTCTTCTCAACCAAAAGTACTGGGGCTCCCCAAGGTGATGAACTCCTTCGGATGTATCCTTTCTCCAATAACTCCTTGATCTGTTTCTTAATTTCCTCCAGATCATTCGCGGGCATCCGATAGGGTCTCTTGGATATTGGTCCTGTTCCTGGTAACAGCTCTATCAAAAACTCAATATCTCTGTCCGGTGGCATGCCTGGTAACTCCTCTGGGAAAACATCCGGGTAATCCTTTACTACCGGCACTTCCTCCTGAACAACTCCCGTAAGGGCATTCACTTGGCTCCTTTTAGGCACATGCCTAGACACATACTTAATCCTTTTTCCCTCCGGGGTGGTGAGATAAATCGACTTACTCGCATAGTCAATGCTTCCTCCATACTTTGACATCCAGTCCATACCCAATATCAAATCCAATCCTTGCGACTCCAAGATAATTAGGTCGGACGGAAACACATGTGTGCCAATGGTTAAGGGTATCTGGTCACACCATCGGCTAGCCATATATTCTGCTCCGGGTGAACTCACTAAAAGAGGGGTCCTAAGGGTTTGGGTTGGTAGTTTAAACTTATCCACAAATCCCCTTGATATGTATGAATGCGATGCACCAGTATCGAAAAGAACAAGAGCGGTAAATGACTTAACCAAAAACTTACCTATTACCGCGTCCGGCTGCTCTTCAACCTCCTCCACGTTAACGTGGTTCACTTGTCCTTTGTTGAATGGATTGGGCTTCTTCCCAGCGCTTCCATTTCCGTTTCCATTCCTTCCTTCGGGGCAATCATTGACATAGTGCCCTGTCTTCCCGCACTTAAAACGGGTAACTTGACTTAAGTCTCTTTCGGCGGGAGTGGACGGGTTGGAGCGGTTCTGATTGTTGTTAGCTCCGTTCCCATTCCCATTCTTAGCACCACTGTGGTTATGTGATCCTCCTCCAGTGTTGTTGTGACCTCCATGGTTATGAACAAGTCCTCCCGAGTTTGGGGTTAGGCGAGGCTTCTGCTGAGCTCCTGAGTTATACTTCCCTTGTCCATACTTTCTCTTGCGGCTCTCAATCTGCTGCTGTTTCCCTTCGATCATAAGAGCCTTATCTACCAACTCCTGGTAGTTGTTGAAGGTTTCTACCATCAACTGCATGCTCATCTCATCATTCAGCCCTTCCATAAACTTCTCCTGCTTCGCGGCATCTGTGGCCACATCATCAGGGGCATAGAGTGATAACTTGCTAAACTCATCCACGTACTGAGCCACAGTACGGTTCCCCCGGCGTAGGTTGCGAAACTCCCGCTTCTTCATCTGCATAGCTCCAGTTGAGACATGGGCGGTCCGGAAAGCTTGCTGAAACTGGTCCCAAGTGACATTGGCTACAGGAAAAGTGGTTGTGTAATTCTCCCACCATGAGGATGCTGGTCCATCCAATTGATGTGCGGCAAAGCGCACCCTCTCAGCATCTGTGCAACCTGCGATGGTCAAATCCCTTCCAATACGGCGTAGCCAATCATCAGCAACTATAGGCTCGGTGCTACTGGAAAACACCGGCAGCTATAACCTTAGAAAACGGGCTAGGTTGTCCACTGGCGGTGGATTGTTGTTGTTCTTGTTGTTGTTGTTGTTGTTGCCTTGGTTCTGAACTAGCAATTGCATCAAGGCATTCTGCTGCTGGATCAACTGGGTGAGCTACGGCAGGAAGGCAAAACCGGTGTCACGTCTCGGAGGCATCTGATGGGTTTAGATGGAAGAGATTTAGAATAGAAAAGGGATCTAATGAGAAGGCACTACCCATATGCACATGAGACAAACACAATCATTTCACTCAATCAATCAAGCAAGGGCATACAAACGGTCTAGAACTATCACAAAAGTGCTCACTACTACTATATACATGGGGGAAATACTACTAATAGTTGGTGGTCATCTAGAAATTTTGATCGGTGGAAGACTCCATGATGTCTGCTCTAGCTTCGTCTTCAAAGTCATCATCACTAGGGTCGGAATCGGTGTCGTCGATGATGATGTAGTCCTCGGGGCGTATTTCCTTGGGTTCTTCTTCTTCTTCTATTGGTGCTGGTCCTCCCATGAATACTCCGATCTTCTTGACTAGGTCGTCATTCTTCTCCAGTAGGGTCTTGATTTCCTCCTCATATCCATCGCGAGTAAACTTGAGTTCTTCCTCCAGGTGGATGATCCTAGTCTTCGCCTTCTTCAAATCCATCATGTCCGCACACATCTGGTTCTCCTGACGTCGAATGTGCTGGTTTAACTCCTAGATGAAAGCTACAATGGATCTATCCTTCTTAGTGCTGATTACTTCCCATTGCTCGTTTTGGCGCCCACATATTTGGTAGATAGTGTCCTTAAGCTCCCTGTTGTAAACTTCTCCAATGCGTCACATGGTGATGTGGGCTGCCATACTCTTTCCTAAACTCCAGGTTGGTGCGTCGAAGGAAAATTCTATGGGTTTAGAGGTTGGCGAGAACGTCCTTCCTGGAACTTGTACTTGAATCATCCAGCGCTCTTCTTTTGGTAAGGTGGCGTTGTACGTCCCGGTGAAGCTTGGTATTCCAATGTTCAAGTACCTAGTGACTTCCTTCAAGTGGCGTCCAAAAGGTGTGTCTTCATCCGGTTGTGCAAACTTGTTCTTCATCTCCATCATCCTAAAGAGTAGAAAATGGAGAGGAGTCAGAAATGAGAAGAGAAGTGTGACCTAGGGTTTATCTTAGTGGTCGTGTCCTACACTCAGCGTGTGCTCTGATACCATCTTGTAGCGACCCGACCTCAGATGGTCAAGTCTCTGTGCTTCAGTGTCATCCCTGGATCGGTAATGCTGACACACACAGTACTCGAAGGATTTATAACAGAGTAGCAATCACACACTATTACATCGAATGTCTCCAAAGAGAACTTATTACAATAATATGGCTTAAGGCCATCTAATGCGATAACAGCGGAAGGCTTGGAAGATAAGGTGAGTCCATCAACTCCAACGGCATAGCTGAGCTGCACGGCAACGACCTAATGAACCTTACTCCTCGTCTGAAAAGTCTGCAACATAATACATTGCAGCCCGAAAATGGGTCAGCACATGGAATATGCTGGCAATATAACACAGTAGAGCAGAAACAGAATAATGCTATCACTACATGCATATATGGCTGGTGGAAAGCTCTATGGTTATAGTTTTTGCGAAAAGCCAACTTTTCCCTACAACAAAGGAGTAGATTTTTATTTAACTATCATGGTGGTTGAAACATCATTGAGAAGGTACCCCCAACTCAATCCCAATTAAAGTGATTAACAACCCAACAGTATTAATTAAACATGGTGAGATACATGTGATAACCCAAGTACTAGATACTCAAGAATTGTCCATAACCGGGGACACGACTAACCATGATTAGATTGTACACTCTGCAGAGGTTTGCGCACTTTTCCCCACAAGACTCGATCGCCTCCGTTGGATTTCTCGCACTACATGGTGTTTGAGAAACGGATGACCGAGACACGGTCTTTCAGAAACGTTAACTCTCTACTCCGGGTAGACCATACCAAACCTACAAAACCCACTACCTGCTGATCTACCTCTTCAAGAGCTTCACGTAACTTACTCAACTATGCTAGAGCCCATAATAGCTTGTGGCTGCACACAAAAGTTTCTAGCATGAATCATCCTAGTTCCCTTTGAGCCTGGGTGGCGGTCCATAGGAAGATCACACGGGTACCCCGGGATTTCCAAAAAAATACAAACAACACTTGGTTCCCCAGGTGCCTCATTCCACCCAGTTGTTTGATTAAGTTGCCACCTTAAGTTGAACCATTATTTAGCAATCTCACAATTGTCATGAATCTCACTCAAACCCAAACCACGTCTACGAGCATAGCATAGCAATATAAGCAATACGTAGAAGTAACTCCCAAGGGTTTAAATATAACATGGCAATAGGTTCTACCTCAGCAACTACTTCCCAACCCACAAGTTAATGACATCCTAATCATGCAATGTTTGAGAATTGGAACTAATGCATAAAAACTGGGTAATAATGGGATATGATCAAAGTGTTACTTGCCTTGCTGACGATCCGCGAATCCTAGAGACTCGTAGTAACACGCTTCACACTCCGGGAATTCTATCGCAAGCAAACAATAACATACATAATTAACAATCAACGATGCACAAGCAAAACTCAAATAAGAGAGGTTGACCAGAAAGTTCAACTTAAGAACTCCGGTACGCAAAAGAATCAAATCAAACGAAGCAACGAAAGTCAAACGGCAAAAGAAAGAAGCTTCGTTTACTAATCTGAAACTAGGTCAAATTTTACATTAACAAAAACTTGTTTGAGTTGGTTAACCGGAAAGAGAGTTTCGAGACGAAACTCTAGGCTCTTGAATCGCCTGATTCCGATAAACGAGCGAAAAGATAAACAGAAATTAAGATCGGATCAGAAATCGCGATCAGAAAAATCGCAGAATAAATCTGAGAAAAAGAAAATTACGAACAGATTAACGAACGAATGTTCGTTAACTGGATCTAAACGAAGAACGCATTCGTTAAAACGAACGAACGAGCGAACACTCGCTAAAAAAATAAACCGGAGAAAAACCGATTTATTAAAAAAACAAAAACTACGGTTTTGAAAAAACCGAACGGTTTTTTTAGAAAAACTGGCGGTTGGAACCGGCGGCTACCTCCGACAAGGAGCTCCGGCGCGGGCTTGGGCGGCGGGGCGGCAGCTCGCGGGGCGGCGGGGTGCGGCGGCGGCGCGGGCGGCAGGCGATGGCGGCGGCGCGCTGCAGCGGCGGCGGGGGGGCTCGGCGGCGGCGGGAGGCGGCGGCGCGGCTAGGGCGGCGGGCTCGGCGGCGGCGCGGGCGGTGGTCGCGGTGTGGTGGTGGGGGGGCGGGTGGCGCGTATATATATGAGGGGGGCGACTTGGAGTAGGGGGCAAGGCGCGGCGGCGGAGGCGGAGTCCGGCTCGGACTCTGTCCGAGTAGGCAACGGCGGAGGCGCTCACGCGCGGGGAAGGCGGCGGCGACGGCCTGGCGCGGCTGGGCCTTAGGCCCAGTCGGCGCGGGAACCCCTTTTAAAAAAAACAGTTTCGCCGACAGAAATAAAATCCTAGAAATTAAAATAAAAATCTAAAAATGCCAAAACAAATTTTCACCGTCTAAATAAAATATTTAGGATGAGTTGAACATTTTCTCGGCCCTAAAATGCAATTTTGAAAACGTGCAATTTTTCTAATGCAAATAAAATCTGAATAAAACCAAATAAAATCCAATAAATGATTTTAATATTTTTTCCTCCAATATTTCAATTATTTTAGAGAAGTCCTATTATCTCCACTCATTTGATTTAATATGAAATATTTTTTGGAGAGAAAAATTATAAAAATCAAAATCCTCATTTCATTATTTGATAAAAATCAAATACGAAAACAGGAAAATCCCCAACTCTCTCCGTGGGTCCTTGAGTTGCTTCGGATTTCGAGGATTGCGGAACGGAAATGCACTAAATCATGATATGCATGGATGATCTATGTATAACATTCCAAATTGAAAATTTGGGATGTTACATAGCACTTGATCGTTTAGTTTGTTGCTATTGCTTTCTTCATAACTTATACATGTTCCTATGACTATAAGATTATGCAACTCCCGTTTACCGGAGGAACACTTTGTGTGCTACCAAACGTCACAACGTAACTGGGTGATTATAAAGGTGCTCTACAGGTGTCTCCAAAGGTACTTGTTGGGTTGGCGTATTTCGAGATTAGGATTTGTCACTCTGATTGTCGGAGAGGTATCTCTGGGCCCTCTCGGTAATGCACATCACCTAAAGCCTTGCAAGCATTGCAACTAATGAGTTAGTTGCGAGATGATGTATTACGGAACGAGTAAACAGACTTGCCGGTAACGAGATTGAACTAGGTATTGAGATACCGACGATCGAATCTCGGGCAAGTAACATACCGATGACAAAGGGAACAACGTATGTTGTTATGCGGTCTGACCGATAAAGATCTTCGTAGAATATGTGGGAGCCAATATGAGCATCCAGGTTCCGCTATTGGTTATTTACCGGAGACGTGTCTCCGTCATGTCTACATTGTTCTCGAACCCGTAGGGTCCGCACGCTTAAGGTTTTGATGACAGTTATATTATGAGTTTATGAGTTTTGATGTACCGAAGGAGTTCGGAGTCCCGGATAAGATCGGGGACATGACGAGGAGTCTCGAAATGGTGAGACGTAAAGATCGATATATTGGACGACTATATTCGGACATCGGAAAGGTTCCGAGTGATTCAGGTATTTTTCGGAATACCGGAGAGTTACGGGAAGTCGCCGGGGAGTATATGGGCCTTATTGGGCCATACGGGAATAGAGGAGAGAGGCCAAAAGGAAGGAGGCACGCGCCCCCCCTCTGGTCCGAATTGGACAAGGGGTGCAGCCCCCTTTTCCTTGTTCCTCTCCTCCTCTTTCCTTCTCTCCTACTCCAACAAGGAAAGGAGGAGTCCTACTCGCGGTGGGAGTAGGACTCACCCCTTGGAGCGCCCTCCTCCTAGGCCGGCCGCCTCCCACCTTGCTCCTTTATATACGGGGGCAGGGGGCACCCCATAGACACAACAATTGATCCCTTGGATCTCTTAGCCGTGTGCGGTGCCCCCCTCCACCATAATCCACCTCGATCATATTGTAGAGGTGCTTAGGCGAAGCCCTACGTCAGTAGAACATCATCATCGTCACCAGGCCGTCGTGCTGACGAAACTCTCCCTCAACACTCGGCTGGATCGGAGTTTGAGGGACGTCATCGAGTTGAACGTGTGCAGAACTCGGAGGTGCCGTGCGTTCGGTACTTGATCGGTCAGATCGTGAAGATGTACGACTACATCAACCGCGTTGTACTAACGCTTTCGCTTTCGGTCTACGAGGGTACGTGGACAACACTCTCCCTTGTCGTTGCTATGCATCACCATGATCTTGCGTGTGCGTAGGATTTTTTTTGAAATTACTACGTTCCCCAACAGTGGTATCCGAGCCAGGTTTTATGCGTTGATGTAATATGCACGAGTAGAACACAAGTGAGTTGTGGGCAATATATGTCATACTGCTTACCAGCATGTCACACTTTGGTTCGGCGGTATTGTTGGATGAAGCGGCCCGGACCAACATTATGCATACGCTTATGCAAGACTGGTTTTACCGCCGTGCTATGCACACAGGTGACTAGCGGGTGTCAGATTCTCCAACTTTAGTTGAACCGAGTGTGGCTATGCCCGGTCCTTGAGAAGGTTAAAACATCACTAACTTGACAAACTATCGTTGTGGTTTTGATGCGTAGGTAAGAACAGTTCTTGCTCAACCCGTAGCAGCCACGTAAAACTTGCAACAACAAAGTAGAGGGCGTCTAACTTGTTTTTGCAGGGCATGTTGTGATGTGATATGGTCAAGACGTGATGAGATATAAGTTGTTGTATAAGATGATCATGTCTTGTTGAAGTTATCGGCAACTAGCAGAAGCCTTATGGTTGTTTCTTTATTGCATAAGATGCAAGAGCCAAATAATTGCTTTACTTTATCGCTATGCGATAGCAATAGTTGCAAGAGCAATAGTTGGCGGACGACCATGTGACGACACATTGATATAGATCAAGATGATGGAGATCATGGTGTCATGCCGGTGACGATGGAAATCATGACGATGCTTTGGAGATGGAGATCAAAGGCACAAGATGATGATGGCCATATCATGTCACATATTTTGATTGCATGTGATGTTTCACTTTTATGCATCTTATTTTGCTTAGTTCGACGTTAGCATTATAAGATGATCTCTCACTAAATTTCAAGATAAAAGTGTTCTCCCTGAGTATGCACCGTTGCCAAAGTTCTTCGTGCCCAGACAACACGTGATGATCGGGTGTGATAAGCTCTACGTCCATCTACAATGGGTGCAAGCCAGTTTTGCACATGCAGAATACTTAGGTTAAACTTGATGTGCCTAGCATATGGAGACATGGGCCTCATAACACTGAGACCGAAAGGTCGAGCATGAATCATATAGTAGATATGATCAACATAAGTGATGTTCACCATTAAAAGCTACTCCATTTCACGTGATGATCGGTTATGGTTTAGTTGATTTGGATCACGTGATCACTTAGAGGATTAGAGGGATGTCTATCTAAGTGGGAGTTCTTAAGTAATATGATTAATTGAACTTAAATTTATCATGAGCTTAGTCCTGGTAGTATTAGCATATCTATGTTGTAGATCAATAGCTCGCGTTTAGCTCCCTGTTTTATTTTTGATATGTTCCTAGAGAAAACTAAGTTGAAAGATGTTAGTAGCAATGATGCGGATTGGATCCGTGATCTGAGGTTTATCATCACTGCTGCACAGAAGAATTATGTTCTTGATGCACCGCTGGGTGACAGACCTATTGGAGGAGCAGATGCAGACGTCATGGACGTTTGGCTAGCTCAATATGATGACTACTTGATAGTTTAGCGCACCATGCTTAACAGCTTAGAATCGGGACTTCAAAGACGTTTTGAACGTCATGGATCATATGGATGTTCTAGGAGCTGAAGTTAATATTTCAAGCAAATACCCGAGTTGAGAGATATGAAGTCTCCAATAAGTTCTATAGCTAAAAGATGGAGGAGAATAGCTCAAGCAGTGAGCATGTGTTCAGATTGTCTGGGTACTACAATCGCTTGAATCAAGTGGGAGTTAATCTTCCAGATTTATTGATTGACAGAATTCTCTAGTCACCATCACCAAGTTAGTAGAACTTCGTGATGAACTATAGTATGCAAGGGATGACGAAAACGATTCCCGAGCTTTTCATGATGATGAAATCGATGAAGGTAGAAATCAAGAAAGAGCATCAAGTGTTGATGATTAACAAGACCACTAGTTTCAAAAAAAGGGCAAAGGGAAAGAAAGGGAACTTCAAGAAGAACGGCAAGCAAGTTGTTGCTCAAGTGAAGAAGCCCAAGTCTGGACCTAAGCCTAAGACTAAGTGCTTCTACTGCAAAGGGACTGTTCACTAAAAGCGGAACTGCCCCAAGTATTTAGTGGATAAGAAGGATGGCAAAGTGAACAATGCTATATTTGATATACATGTAATTGATGTGTACTTTACTAGTGTTTATAGCAACCCCTCTGTATTTGATACTGGTTCAGTTGCTAAGAGTAGTAACTCGAAACGGGAGTTGCAGAATGAACATAGACTAGTTAAGGGTGAAGTGACGATGTGTGATGGAAGTGGTTCCAAGATTGATATGATCATCATCGCACACTCCCTATACTTTCGGGATTAGTGTTAAACCTAAATAAATGTTATTTGGTGTTTGCGTTGAGCATGAATATGATTTGATCATGTTTATTGCAAAGCGGTTATTCATTTAAGTTAGAGAATAATTGTTTTTCTGTTTACATGAATAAAACCTTCTTTGGTCTTACACCCAATGAAAATGGTTCATTGGATCTCGATCGTAGTGATACACATATTCATAATATTGAAGCCAAAAGATGGAAAGTTAATAATGATAGTGCAACTTATTTGTGGCACTGCCGTTTAGGTCATATTGGTGTAAAGCGCATGAAGAAACTCCATGCTGATGGGCTTTTGGAATCACTTGATTATGAATCATTTTGATGCTTGCGAACCATGCCTCATGGGCAAGATGACTAAGACTCCATTCTCCGGAACAATGGAGCGAGCAACTGACATATTGGAAATAATACATACTGATGTATGCAGTCCGATGAGTGTTGAGGCTCGCGGAAGGTATCGTTATTTTCTGACCTTCACAGATGATTTGAGCAGATATGGGTATATCTACTTGATGAAACATAAGTCTGAAACATTTGAAAAGTTCAAAGAACTTCAGAGTGAAGTGGAAAATCATCGTGACAAGAAAAAAAGCTTCTACGATCTGATCGCAGAGACAAATATTTGAGTTACGAGTTTGGTCTTCAATTAAAACAATGTGGAATAGTTTCACAAAATCATGCCACCTGGAACACCACAGCATAATGGTGTGTCCGAATGTCATAACCGTACTATTATTGGATATAGTGCAATCTATGATGTTTCTTACCGATTAATCACTATATTTTTGGGGTTATGCATTAGAGACAGCTGCATTCACGTTAAAAAGGGCACCATCTAAATCCGTTGAGGCGACACCGTATGAACTGTGGTTTGGCAAGAAACCAAAGTTGTCGTTTCTTAAAGTTTGAGGTTGCAATGCTTATGTGGAAAAGTTTCAACCTGATAAGCTCAAACCCAAATCGGAGAAGTGTGTCTTCATAGGATACCCAAAAGAAAATGTTGGGTACACCTTCTATCACATATCCAAAGGCAAGTTTTTCATTGCTGAGAATGGATCCTTTCTAGAAAAGGAGTTTCTCTCGAAAGAAGTGAGTGGGAGGAAAGTAGAACTTGATGAGGTAACTATACCTGCTCCCTTATTGGAAAGTAGTTCATCATGGAAATCTATTTCTGTGACTCCTACACCAATTAGTGAGGAAGCTAATGATGATGATCATGTAACTTCAGATCAAGTTACTATCGAACCTCGTAGGTAAACCAGAGTGAGATCCGCACCAGAGTGGTACGGTAATCCTGTTCTGGAGGTCATGTTACTTGACCATGATGAGCCTACGAACTATGAGGAAGCAATGATGAGCCCAGATTCCGCGAAATGGCTTGAGGCCATGAAATCTGAGATGAGATCCATGTATGAGAAAAAAGTATGGACTCTGATTGACTTGCCCATTGAGATTAAATGGATCTTCAAGAGGAAGACGGAAGCTGATAGTAATGTTACTATCTACAAAGTTAGAATTGTCGCAAAAAGGTTTTTGACAAGTTCAAGGTGTTGACTACGATGAGAGTTTCTCACTCGTATCTATGCTTAAGTCTATCCGAATCATGTTAGCAATTGCCGCATTTTATGAAATTTGGCAAATGGATAAAACAACTGCATTCCTTAATGGATTTATTAAAGAAGAGTTGTATATGATGCAACCAGAAGGTTTTGTCAATCCTAAAGGTGCTAACAAAATAGGCAAGCTCCAGCGATCCATCTATGGACTGGTGCAAGCATCTCGGAGTTGGAATATACGCTTTGATAAGTTGATCAAAGCATATAGTTTTATACAGACTTGCGGTGAAGCCTATATTTACAAGAAAGTGAGTGGGAGCACTACAACATTTCTGATAAAGATATGTATATGACATATTGTTGATCGGAGATAATGTAGATTTATTCTGCAAAGCATAAAGGAATGTTTGAAAGGAGTTTTTAAAGAAAGACCTCGGTGAAGCTGCTTACATATTGAGCATCAAGATCTATAGAGATAGATCAAGACGCTTGATAAGTTTTTCAATGAGTACATTCCTTGACAAGATTTTGAAGTAGTTCAAAATGGAGCAGTCAAAGAAGGAGTTCTTGCCTGTGTTATAAGGTGTGAAGTTGGGTAAGACTCAAAACCCGACCACGGCAGAAGATAGAGAGAGAATGAAAATCATTCCCTATGCCTCAGCCATAGGTTCTATAAAGTATGCCATTCTATATACCAGACCTATTGTATACCCTTCCCTGAGTTTGGCAAGGGAGTACAATAGTGATCTAGGAGTAGATCACTAGACATTGGTCAAAATTATCCTTAGTGGAAAAAGGGTATGTTTCTCGATTATGGATGTGACAAAAGGTTCGTCGTAAAGGGTTATGTCGATGCAAGTTTTGACACTGATCCAGATGACTCAAAGTCTCAATCTGGATACATATTGAAAGTGGGAGCAATTAGCTAGAGTAGCTCTGTGCAGAGCATTGTTGACATAGAAATTTGCAAAACACTTACGGATCTGAATGTGGCAGACCCGTTGACTAAACTTCTCTCACAAGCAAAACATGATCACACCTTAGTACTCTTTGGGCGTTAATCACATAGCGATGTGAACTAGATTATTGAATCTAGTAAACCCTTTGGGTGTTGGTCACATGTCGATGTGAACTATGGGTGTTAATCACATGGTGATGTGAAATATTGGTATTAAATCACATGGAGATGTGAACTAGATTATTGACTCTAGTGCAAATGCGAGACTGAAGGAAATATGCCCTAGAGGCAATAATAAAGTTATTATTTATTTCCTTATATCATGATAAATGTTTATTATTCATGCTAGAATTGTATTAACCGGAAACATAATACATGTGTAAATACATAGAAAAACATAGTGTCACTAGTATGCCTCTACTTGACTAGCTTGTTGATCAAAGATGGTTATGTTTCCTAACCATGGACATGAGTTGTCATTTGATTAAACGGGATCACATCATTAGGAGAATGATGTGATTGACTTGATCCATTCCGTTAGCTTAGCACTTGATCGTTTAGTTTGTCGCTATTGCTTTCTTCATGACTTATACATGTTCCTATGACTATGAGATTATGCAACTCGTGTTTACCGGAGGAACACTTTGTGTGCTACCAAACGTCACAACGTAACTAGGTGATTATAAAGGTGCTCTACAGGTGTCTCCGAAGGTACTTGTTGGGTTGGCGTATTTCGAGATTAGGATTTGTCACTCCGATTGTTGGAGAGGTATATCTGGGCCCACTCGGTAATGCACATCACTATAAGCCTTGCCAGCATTGCAACTAATGAGTTAGTTGCGGGATGATGTGTTACGGAACGAGTAAAGATACTTGCTGGTAACGAGATTGAACTAGGTATTGAGATACCGACGATCGAATCTCGGGCAAGTAACATACAGATGACAAAGGGAACAACATATGTTGTTATGCGGTTTGACCGATAAAGATCGTCATAGAATATGTGGGAGCCAATATGAGCATCCAGGTTCCGCTATTGGTTATTGACTGGAGACGTGTCTCAGTCATGTCTACATTGTTCTCGAACCCGTACGGTCCGCACGCTTAAGGTTTCGATGACAGTTATATTATGAGTTTATGAGTTTTGATGTACCGAAGGAGTTCGGAGTCCCGGATAAGATCGGGGACATGACGAGGAGTCTCTAAATGGTCGAGACGTAAAGATCGATATATTGGACGACTATATTCGGACATCGGAAAGGTTCCGAGTGATTCGAGTATTTTTCGGAGTACCAAAGAGTTACAGGAATTCGCCGGGGAGTATATGGGCCTTATTGGGCCATATGAGAATAGAGGAGAGAGGCCAAAAGGAAGGAGGCGTCCCCCCCCCTCTGGTCCGAATTGGACAAGGGGTGCAGCCCCCTTTCCTTGTTCCTCTCCCCCTCTTTCCATCTCTCCTACTCCAACAAGGAAAGGAGGAGTCCTACTCCCGGTGGGAGTAGGACTCCCCCCTTGGCGCGCCCTCCTCCTAGGCCGGCCGCCTCCCCCCTTGCTCCTTTATATACGGGGGCAGGGGGGCACCCCATAGACACAACAATTGATCCCTTGGATCTCTTAGCCGTGTGCGGTGCCCCCCTCCACCCTAATCCACCTCGATCATATTGTAGCGGTGCTTAGGCGAAGCCCTGCGTCGGTAGAACATCATCATCGTCACCACGCTGTCATGCTGACGAAACTCTCCCTCAACACTCGGCTAGATTGGAGTTCGAGGGACGTCATCGAGTTGAATGTGTGCAGAACTCGGAGGTGTCGTGCGTTCGGTACTTGATCGATCGGATCGTGAAGATGTACGACTACATCAACCGCGTTGTGCTAATGCTTCCGCTTTCTGTCTACGAGGGTACATGGAAAACACTCTGCCCTCTCGTTGCTATGCATCACCATGATCTTGCCTGTGCGTAGGAATTTTTTTGAAATTACTACGTTCCCCAACAGTGGTATCCGAGCCAGATTTTATGCGTTGATGTAATATGCACGAGTAGAACACAAGTGAGTTGTGGGCGATATAAGTCATACTGCTTACCAGCATGTCACACTTTGGTTCGGCGGTATTGTTGGATGAAGCGGCCCGGACCGACATTACGCATACGCTTACACGAGACTGGTTTTACCGCTGTGCTATGCACACAGCTGACTAGCGGGTGTTTGTTTCTCCAACTTTAGTTGAACCGAGTGTGGCTACGCCCGGTCCCTGAGAAGGTTAAAACAGCACTAGAGGCAAGATCATGATGATGCATAGCAATGAAAGGGGATAGTGTTGTCCACGTACCCTCGTAGACCGAAAGCGGAAGCGTTAGCACAACGTGGTTGATTTAGTCGTACGTCTTCACGATCCGACCGATCCAAGTACTGAACGTAGTAATTTCAAAAAAAATCCTACGCACACGCAAGATCATTGTGATGCATAGCAACGAAAGGGGAGAGTGTTGTCCACGTACCCTCGTAGACCGAAAGTGGAAGCGTTAGCGCAACGCGGTTGACGTAGTCATATGTCTTCACGATCCATTACATATTGAGCATCAAGATCTATAGAGATAGATCAAGACGCTTGGTAAGTTTTTCAATGAGTACATACCTTGACAAGATTTTGAAGTAGTTTAAAATGGAACAGTCAAAGAAGGAGTTATTGCCTGTGTTACAAGGTGTGAAGTTGAGTAAGACTCAAAACCCGACCACGGCAGAAGATAGAGAGAGAATGAAAGTCATTCCCTATGCCTCAGCCATAGGTTCTATAAAGTATGCCATGTTGTGTACCAGACCTATTGTATACCCTACCCTGAGTTTGGCAAAGGAGTACAATAGTGATCTAGGAGTAGATCACTGGACATTGGTCAAAATTATCCTTAGTGGAATAAGGATATGTTTCTCGATTATGGATGTGACAAAAGGTTCGTCGTAAAGGGTTACGTCGATGCAAGTTTTGACACTGATTCAGATGACTCAAAGTCTCAATTTGGATACATATTGAAAGTGGGAGCAATTACTTAGAGTAGCTCCGTGCAGAGCATTGTTGACATAGAAATTTGCAAAATACATACGGATCTGAATGTGGTAGACCCGTTGACTAAATTTCCTTCACAAGCAAAACATGATCACACCTTAGTACTCTTTGGGTATTAATCACATAGCGATGTGAAGTAGATTATTGACTCTAGTAAACCCTTTGGGTGATAGTCATATGACGATGTGAACTATTGATGTTAAATCACATGGCGATGTGAACTAGATTATTAACTCTAGTACAAGTGGGAGACTGAAGGAAATATGCCCTAGAAGCAATAATAAAGTTATTATTTATTTCCTTATATCATGATAAATGTTTATTATTCATGCTAGAATTGTATTAACCGGAAACATAATACATGTGTGAATACATAGACAAACAGTATGTCACTAGTATGCCTCTACTTGACTATCTCGTTGAATCAAAGATGGTTAAGTTTCCTAACCATAGACATGAGTTGTCATTTGATTAACGGGATCACATCATTATGAGAATGATGTGATTGACTTGACCCATTCTGTTAGCTTAGCACACGATCGTTTAGTTTGTTGCTATTGCTTTCTTCATGACGTATACATGTTCCTATGACTATGAGATTATGCAACTCCCGTTTACCGCTGGAACACTTTGTGTGCCACCAAACGTCACAATGTAACTGGGTGATTATAAAGGTGCTCTACATGTGTCTCCGAAGGTACTTGCTGTGTTGGCGTATTTCGAGATTAGGATTTGTCACTCCAATTGTCGGAGAGGTATCTCTTGGCCCACTCGGTAAGCACATCACTATAAGCCTTGCAAGCATTGTAACTACTGAGTTAGTTGCGGAATGATGTATTACGGAACGAGTAAAGAGACTTGCCGGTAACAAGATTGAACTAGGTATTGAGATACCGACGATCGAATCTCGGGCAAGTAACATACCGATGACAAAGGGAACAATGTATGTTGTTATGCGGTTTGACCGATAAAGATCTTCGTAGAATATGTAGGAGCCAATATGAGCATCCAGGTTCCGCTATTGGTTATTGACCGAAGATGTGTCTCGGTCATGTCTACATAGTTCTCGAACCCATAGGGTCCGCACGCTTAACGCTACGATGACAGTTATATTATGAGTTTATATGTTTTGATGTACCGAAGGAGTTCAGAGTCCCGTATGAGATCGGGGACATGACGAGGAGTCTCGAAATGGTCGAGGCGTAAAGATCGATATATTGGACGACTATATTCGGACTTCGGAAAGGTTCCGAGTGATTCGGGTATTTTTTGGAGTACCGGAGAGTTATGGGAATTCGCTGGGGAGTATATGGGCCTTATTAGGCCATATAGGAATAGAGGAGAGAGGCCAAAAGGAAGGAGGCCTACGCCCCCTCTGGTCCGAATTGGACAAGGGGTGCAGCCCCCTTTTCCTTCTCCCTCTCCTCCTCTTTCCTTCACTCCTACTCCAACAAGGAAAGGAGGAGTCCTACTCCCGGTGGGAGTAGGACTCCCCCCTTGGCGCGCCCTCCTCCTAGGCCGGCCGCCTCCCCCTTGCTCCTTTATATACAGGGGAATGGGGCACCCTAGAGACACAACATTAGATCATTGATCTCTTAGCCGTGTGCGGTGCCCCCCTCCACTATAATCGACCTCGATAATACTGTATTGGTGCTTAGGCGAAGCCCTGCGTCGGTAGAACATCAACATCGTCACCACACCGTCGTGCTGACGAAACTCTCCCTCAACACTCGGCTGGATCGGATTTCGAGGGACATCATCGAGCTGAACGTGTGCTGAACTCGGAGGTGCCGCACGTTTGGTACTTGATCGGTCAGATCGTGAAGATGTACGACTACATCAATCGTTTTGTGCTAACGCTTCCGCTTTCGGTCTACAAGGGTACGTGGACAACACTCTCCCCTCTCGTTGCTATGCATCACCATGATCTTGCGTGTGCGTAGGATTTTTTTTGAAATTACTACGCTCCCCAACATCGCCGTCTTCTGATCTGATCTTGAATATGCCTTCACAAAGATCTATATGTCACCACATGGGTGCCTTCCCGAGCCCTGGCCCCATGCTGATGATGGCACTAGGGGCCGTGGGCTGAAGGGTGGCTCGCTCTGTTGGTGCGGGGCGAGCTGTCCTGGCAAGAGTCTTACCGGGGCCGCTGAGGCCACCTGGCAAGGGTCTTGCCGGGGTAACTTGCTTCATCCCTCTGCTCTTTGTGGTCTTGGCCTTGGCGTTGCTTTGATTGCCTTGGGCTTCGATCTTACCTTGGTTCACCTCCCTCGTTCTGCTTGGTGTGGCGGTGGGCGCGGCTCTGACTGCCCGTGCACAGGAAAAGGGGTACAAAGATGCGCCCCTATTTTTGTACACCGACAGGAGCCCTCGGGCCTGGGTCACACATAAGCGCGGTGCGTTGTTGGGCCAGGCCCAAAACGGTGCGCGGGCAGGTGGGGCGTGTCGGTGTCAAAACTGGCGGATCTCGAGTAGGGGTCCCGAACTGTGTGTCTAAGGAGGATGGTAACAGGAGGCGGGGGACAAGATGTTTACCCAGGTTCAGGCCCTCTTGAAGGAGGTAATACCCTACGTCCTGCTTGATTGTTCTTGATGATATGAGTATTACAAGAGTTGATCTACCACGAGATCGTAGAGGCTAAACCCTAGAAGCTAGCCTATGGTATGATTGTCTGTTGTCCTACGAACTAAAACCCTCCGGTTTATATAGACACCGGAGGGGGTAGGGTTACACAAGGTCGGTTACAAGGCAGGAGATCTACATATCTGTATTGCCTAGCTTGCCTTCCACGCCAAGGAGAGTCCCATCTGGACACGGGACGAAGTCTTCAATCTTGTATCTTCATAGTCCAACAGTCCAGCCAAAGGATATAGTACGGCTGTCCGGAGACCCCCTAATCCAGGACTCCCTCAGTAGCCCCCGAACCAGACTTCAATGACGACGAGTCCGGAGCGCAATATTGTCTTCGGCATTGCAAGGCGGGTTCTTCTCCAAATCCTGAATATCTAAGTAGTGTCCGGCTCCCATAAATGTTGGACTTCTTGGCTTCGGCGCCCAATAAGGGCCATCTTCCACGCGTAGAGCGAATGCGAGGAGCCAGGGCGTTTTTACATTTGCCCCCCTCACCAGGTAAGTAAATCGCCTATTAAAGGGATGGGGATTCTTAGATCCAATCCACACCATCTTCCCACAGCGAGAATCCATCAGAGCGCGCTCGAAAAAAAATCCATTCCATCATGGCCGGCCATCGCAGCTCCTCCTCTCTCTCCCGTAGCCCCAAGCCCGGTGATTGGGAGAAGTGTTCCGTCCCACACGGCCGATTAGTAGAGTTGCAGACCCAGGGATTTCTCCCTCCGGCGTATATATTTCCCGTCAGAGCCGGGCTCGCCACTTATAATGGCGGGGAGCAAGCGGAGAGCTTCCCCAATCCCTCCAAGGGGGAGCGGGTATTCCTTGTCCCTTACTTACTAAGGGGACTCGGATTTCTGATTCATCCGTTCCTTCGCGGACTCCTGGAGTTTTACGGCCTCCAGTTGCATAATTTCACCCCCGCTTCCATATTACACATCGTCGGCTATGTTGCCATTTGTGAGCTATTTTTGGGCTGCGAGGCTCATTTCGAGCTGTGGAAAAGGCTATTCCGCCTTGTGCCCCGCACACAGAAGGGGTCACTTTATCAAGTGGGAGGAGCCGAAATATGGCGCATCGCCAAGACCGGATACCGATCTGGTACTCCAAAGAAGATGTCCGAAGACTGGCCTTCGGAGTGGATTTACCTGGAGGACGTCCCTCTTCCAGACCCTGTTCGGCGGGGTCTTCCCGAGTTCGACAATGCTCCTCTGAAGAAACGTCGAAGTTGGCGCCCAGGGAGCCCCCAGGAGGAAGATAACGGAGAAGTTCTTTATCTGATGAACCGGATTAAAGCGTTGGCTCAATCAGGATTGACAACAATCGAGGTTATGTCAATATGCATAATGCGGGGTGCTACGTCTTGAGCTTGCGTTGGTTTTCCCCGAAGAGGAAGGGATGATGCAGCAGAGTAGCGTAAGTATTTCCCTCAATTTTTGAGAACCAAGGTATCAATCCAGTAGGAGGCCATGCTCAAGTCCCTCGTACATGCACAAAACGATAGCTACTCACAACCAACGCGATTAGGGGTTGTCAAGCCCTTCACGGTCACTTACGAGAGTGAGATCTGATAGATAGAATATTTTTGGTATTTTTGGTATAAAGATGCAAAGTAAAAAGTAAAAGCAAAGTAAATAGGAAAACAATATTAAAGTGATGGAGATTGATATGATGAGAATAGACCCGGAGGCCATAGGTTTCACTAGTGGCTTCTCTCAAGAGCATAAGTATTCTACGGTGGGTGAACAAATTACTGTTGAGCAATTGATAGAATTGAGCATAATTATGAGAATATCTAGGCATGATCATGTATATAGGCATCATGTCTGTGACAAGTAGACAGAAACGATTCTGCATCTACTACTATTACTCCACTCATCGACCGCTATCCAGCATGCATCTGGAGTATTAAGTTAAAAACAGAGTAACGCCTTAAGCAAGATGACATGATGTAGAGAGATAAATTCATGCAATATGAAATAAACCCCATCTTGTTATCCTTGATGGCAACGATGCAATACGTGCCTTGCTACCCCTTCTGTCACTTGGAAAGGACACCGCAAGATCGAACCCAAAGCTAAGCACTTCTCCCATGGCAGGAACTACCAATCTAGTTGGCCAAACCAAACGGATAATTCGAAGAGACTTGCAAAGATAACCAATCATGCATAAAAGAATTCAGAGAAGATTCAAATATTATTCATAGATAGACTTGATCATAAACCCACAATTCATCGATCTCAACAAACACACCGCAAAAAGAAGATTACATCAAACAGATCTCCACGAGAGAGGGGGAGCACTTTGTATTGAGATTCAAAGAGAGAGAAGAAGCCATCTAGCTACTAAGTATGGACCCGAAGGTCTGAGGTAAACTACTCACACTTCATCGGAGAGGTTATGGTGATGTAGAAGCCCTCCGTGATGATGGTCCTCTTCCGGCGGAGCTCCGGAACAGGCCCCGAGATGGGATCTCGTGGATACAGAAAGTTGCGGCAATGGAATTAGGTTTTTGGCTGCTGTTCTGATCGTTTGGGTGTACGTGTGTATATATAGGAGGAAGGAGTACGTCGGTGGAGCACCGAGGGGCCCATGAGGCAGGGGGCTGGCCCTAGGGGGGGCACCCCCCACCCTCGTGACCTCCTCTTTGATCCCTTGCAGTAGGGTCCAAGTCTCCCGGATCACGTCCAGTGAGAAAATCATGTTCCCGAAGATTTTATTCTGTTTGGACTCCGTTTTATATTCTTTTCTCCGAAACACTGAAATAGGCAAAAAAACAGCTACAAAAGGTTGGTTCTTCCCCTACAACCCCCACCCCTCCAAGGCAGTACTCTTCATCGGCAAATCCGAATGTCTCGATCCGAGTTGAGACCCACCTACAGAAATTGATCCATCAACGGCTTTTTCTATAGTGGCAGGAAGTCTCCAACTCTTCGATATGGGCTAGCTAGGTAATCCCTTTACTTAATCTGATATGGGATCTCTTGCTCAATCAATATCAAGAACATAAAGAGTTTGTATAGAGATGGATTTCTCTTCAGTTCCAAGACTTTTTTTTGAATGGCTCGTGTTGCGCTAGTGACACGAGGGTAAAACGCTCGAGTTGGCCGGGCCTCCGGTTAATAGGTTAGTCCCAAAAATAATATAAAAGTGGAAAATAAAGCCTAATATAGTCCAAAACTGTAGATAATATAGCATGGAGCAATCAAAAATTATAGATACGTTGGAGACGTATCAGGCATCCCCAAGCTTAATTCCTGCTCGTCCTCGAGTAGGTAAATGATAAAAAGAGAATTTTTTATGCGGAGTGCTACTTGGCATAATTTCAATGCAAATCTTCTTAATTGTGGTATGAATATTCAGATTAGAAAGATTCAAGACAAAAGTTTATATTGACATAAAAATAATAATACTTCAAGCATACTAACAAAGCAATTATGTCTTCTCAAAATAACATGGCCAAAGAAAGTTATCCCTACAAAATCATATAGTCTGGCTATGCTCCATCTTCCCCACACAAAGAATTTAAATCATGCACAACCCCGATGACAAGCCAAGCAATTGTTTCATACTCTAACTTTTTCAAAACTTTTTCAATCTTCACGCAATACATGAGCGTGAGCCATGGATATAGCACTATGGGTGGAATAGAATGGTGGTTGTGGAGAAGACAAAAAGGAGAAGATAGTCTCACATCAACTAGGCATATCAACGGGCTATGGAGATGCCCATCAATAGATATCAATGTGAGTGAGTAGGGATTGCCATGCAACGGATGCACTAGAGCTATAAATGTATGAAAGCTCAACAAAAGAAACTAGTGGTTGTGCATCCAACTTGCTTGCTCACGAAGACCTAGGGCAATTTGAGGAAGCCCATCATTGGAATATACAAAGCCAAGTTCTATAATGTAAAATTCCCACTAGTATATGAAAGTAACAACATATGAGACTCTCTATATGAAGAACATGGTGCTACTTTGAAGCACAATATATGAGACTCGCTATATCATGGTGCTACTTTGAAGCACAAGTGTGGAAAAAGGATAGTAGCATTGCCCCTTTTTTTGGGCCTTCTCTTTTTTGGCCTTTCTTTTATTTTTATTTTTTTGGGACAATGCTCTATTAAATGATAATCATGACACTTCTATTTATTTACAACTCAATGATTACAACTTCATACTAAAACAAGGTATGACTCTATATGAATGCCTCCAGCGGTGTACCGGGATATGCAATGAATCAAGAGTGACAAGTATGAAAATTATGAATGGTGGCTTTGCCACAAATACTATGTCAACTACATGATCATGCTAAGCAATATGACAATGATGGATGTGTCATGATGAACTAGATGATGAAAAGGTGCATGGCAATATATCTCGGAATGGCTATGGAAATGCCATAATAGGTAGGTATGGTGGCTGTTTTGAGGAAGGTATATGGTAGGTGTATGATACCGGCGAAAGTTGCATGGTATTAGAGAGGCTAGCAAAGGTGGAAGGGTGAGAGTGCATATGATCCATGGACTCAACATTAGTCATAAAGAACTGATATACTTATTGCAAAAATCTAGAAGTTATGAAAGCAAAGTACTACGCGCATGCTCCTAGGGGGATAGATTGGTAGGAAAAGACCATCGCTCATCGCTGACCGCCACTCATAAGGAAGACAATCAATAAATAAATCATGCTCTGACTTCATCACATAACAGTTCACCATACGTGCATGCTACGGGAATCACAAACTTCAACACAAGTATTCTTTAAATTCACAATTACTCCACTAGCATGACTTTAATATTATCACCTCCATATCTCAAAACAATTATCATGCTTCAATCTTTTCTTAGTATTCAACACACTCAAAAGAAAGTTTCACAAATCTTGAATACCAAGCATATTACTATTAAGCAAATTACCATATTATTAAGAGATTCTCAAAATAATTTAAGTGAAGCATGAGAGATCAATAGTTTCTTTAAAACAAATCCACCATTGTTCTCTAAAAGATCTAAGTGAAGCACATAGAGCAAAATTACTTAGCTCAAAAGATATAAGTGAAGCATATAGAGCAAAATTATAACGCTCAAAAGATATAAGTGAAGCACATAGAGCAAAACTACTTAGCTCAAAAGATATAAGTGAAGCACATAGAGTATTCTATCAAATTTTAATTCATGTATGGCTCTCTCAAAAGGTGTGTACAGCAAGGATTATTGTGGAATACTAACAAACAAAGACACAAATAATACAAGACGCTCCAAGCAAAACACATATCATGTTGGTGAATAAAAATATAGCTCCAAGTAAAGTTACCGATGGAAGTGGATGAAAGAGGGGATGCCTTCCAGGGTATCCCCAAACTTTGAATTTTTGGTGTCCTTGGATTATCTTGGGGGTGCCATGGGCATCCCCAAGCTTAGGCTCTTGCCACTCCTTGTTCCATAATCCATCAAATTCTTACCCAAAACTTGAGAACTTCACAACACAAAACTCAAAACAGAAAACTCGTGAGCTCCGTTAGCGAAAGAAAACAAAAGAACACTTCAACGTACTGTAATGAACTCATTCTTTATTTATATTGGTGTTAAACCTACTGTATTCCAACTTCTCTATGTATTATAAACTATTTTACTAGCCATAGATTCATCAAAATAAGCAAACAACATACGAAAAACAGAATCTGTCAAAAACAGAACAGTCTGTAGTAATCTGTAGCTAGCGCAAGATCTGGAACCCCAAAAATTCTAAAATAAATTGCTGGACGTGAGGAATTTTCTATTAATCATCTGCAAAAATAATTAACTAAATAGCACTCTTCAAATAAAAATCGCAGCAGTTCTCGTGAGCCCTAAAGTTTCTGTTTTTTACAGCAAGTTCAACAAGACTTTCCCCAAGTCTTCCCAACGGTTCTACTTGGCACAAACACTAATTAAACATAAAAAACACAACCAACACAGAGGCTAGATAATTTATTTATTAAATAAAATCAAGGAATAATATTGGGTTGTCTCCCAACAAGCGCTTTTCTTTAAAGCCTTATAGCTAGGCATTGATAATTTTTAATGATGCTCACATGAAAGACAATAATTGAAGCACAAAAGGAGCATCATAAAGCATGTGACAAACACATCTAAGTCTAACATACTTCCTATGCATAGGCATCTTATAGGAAAACAATTTATCATGGCAAGCAAAAACTAGCATATGCGTGGAAGAGGAAAGAAACAATAGTAATCTCAACATAACGAGAGGTAATTTAGTAACATGAAAATTTCTACCACCAGATTTTCCTCTCTCATAATGATTACATGTAGGATCATAAGAAAATTCAACAAAATAGCTATCACATTAAATATTTTCAACATGATCCACATGCATGCAAAGTTGACACTCTTCCAAAATAGTGGGATTAACATTAACTAAAGGCATGACTTCTCCAAACCCACTTTTATCAAGATTTTCATAAGATTGAACGTTCTCCAGATATGTGGGATCTAAAGTTGACACTCTTCCAAACCCACTTTCAATAATATTGCGAACACTATTATCAATCTCATATTCATCATGGGGCTTAAATAAATTTTCAATATCATAAGAAGAATCACCCCAATCATGATCATTCCAACAAGTAGAGGACATAGCAAAACTAGCATCCCCAAGCTTAGGGTTTTGCATATTATTAGCACAATTGACATCAAGAGAGTTTATAGTAAAATCATTGCAATCATGATTTTTATTCAAAGATCTATTGTGAATTGCATCATAAAGTAATTCATCACACTTTTTAGATTCACGAATTTCAGGCAAAACCTCATAAAGATAATCTAGTGCACAAAACTCACTAGCAATTGGTTCATCATAATTGGATCTCTTAAAAAGATTAGCAAGTGGATGAGGATGAGGATCCATAGATCTTAGGTTCTCTGTTTAGTAATAAATAAATGACTATTCCAACCATACGAGCAAACAAGAAACAGGCAAAAGAGGCAAATAGAGAGAAAGGATAGAGAGAGAGAGGTCGAATAAAACGGCAAGGGTGAAGGGGGGAGAGGAAGACGAGAGGAAAATGGAAAATAATGTAATGCGAGAGATAGGGATTGTGATGGGTAATTGGTATGTTGACTTTTGCGCAGACTCCCCAGCAACGGCGCCAGAAATCCTTCTTGCTATGTCTTGAGCTTGCGTTGGTTTTCCCCGAAGAGGAAGGGATGAAGCAGCAGAGTAGCGTAAGTATTTCCCTCAGTTTTTGGGAACCAAGGTATCAATCCAGTAGGAGGCCACGCTCAAGTCCCTCATACCTGCACAAAATGATAGCTACTCGCAACCAACGCGATTAGGGGTTGTCAAGCCCTTCACGGTCACTTACGAGAGTGAGATCTCATAGATAGAATTTGTTTGGTATTTTTGGTATAAAGATGCAAAGTAAAAAAGTAAAAGAAAAGTAAATAGCAAAACAATATTAAAGTGATGGAGATTGATATGAGGAGAATAGACCCGGGGGCCATAGGTTTCACTAGTGGGTTCTCTCAAGAGCATAAGTATTCTACGGTGGGTGAACAAATTACTGTTGAGCAATTGATAGAATTGAGCATAATTATGAGAATATCTAGGCATGATCATGTATATAGGCATCACGCCCGTGACAAGTAGACCGAAACGATTCTACATCTACTACTATTACTCCACTCATCAACCGCTATCCAGTATGCATCTAGAGTATTAAGTTAAAAACAGAGTAACGCCTTAAGCAAGATGACATGATGTAGAGAGATAAATTCATGCAATATGAAATAAACCCCATCTTGTTATCCTTGATGGCAATGATGCAATACATTCCTTGCTACCCCTTCTGTCACTAGGAAAGGACACCGCAAGATCGAACCCAAAGCTAAGCACTTCTCCCATGGCAAGAACTACCAATCTAGTTGGCCAAACCAAACGGATAATTTGAAGAGACTTGCAAAGATAACCAATCATGCATAAAAGAATTCAGAGAAGATTCAAATATTATTCATAGATAGACTTGATCATAAACCCACAATTCATCGGTCTCAACAAACACACCGCAAAAAGAAGATTACATCGAATAGATCTCCATGAGAGAGGGGGAGAACTTTGTATTGAGATTCAGAGAGAGAGAAGAAGCCATCTAGCTACTAACTATGGACCCAAAGGTCTGAGGTAAACTACTCACACTTCATCGGAGAGGCTATGGTGATGTAGAAGCCCTCCGTGATGACGGCCCTCTTCCGGGCGGAGCTCTGGAACAGTCCCCGAGATGGGATCTCGTGGATACAAAAAGTTGTGGTGGTGGAATTAGGTTTTTGGCTCCTGTTCTGATCGTTTGGGGGTACATGTGTATATATAGGAGGAAGGAGTACGTCGGTGTCACTACAACAAAACATGTCAATAGGCACGCTTTTTCTAAGACGCTTTTATATTCGCCCCTACATTAGGAAGTATCTATTATGTAGAGACGCTTTTTAGGACGATGTGCATAACGTCACAAATTTCACCTTTACAGGTGCATCACATTCATTATTATTTTGATGTGTAAATACGTAGGGACGATTTTTGAGACGTTTTAGAAGACGACCCTATGGCTTAGAGAAGAGTTTAACAATAATCTATAATCTTTTCTAAGAGTAATAACATATAATCTTGCAATAGTAGGCTGTAAATAGAATCAAACTAATAAAATGGACAAAATACTAATCGGAAATGACCTGCCCGTCTCTGCCAACAAATGAAACAGAAATTTCTTGACAAAACTCAGTTTTTTTTGCCAAATCCTATTCAGCGCCTCAAGCGCTAAATATAGGTCATTTAGGCGCACACCCCCCACTGTACACTCGGATTTATAGCGGGCCAGCCCACTTCCTTCTACTGGTCTGCTTTTCCTGTTTTTAAATACACAAAAAAGGTGCGAACCCCATTCATTAGTTCAAGTAGCGAACACACCAACCAGTTGGATCAGATGACCCATGTGCTACTATCCTTTTTTGTCTGTTCTTTATATAAATGCAAAAATAGCAGCTGTTTTCCCGGTTTCCTTTCCTTTTTCTTTTCTTTTTTTCTACCTTTTTCCCTTAAATTCATAAAGTTTTTCAAAGGAGACGAATTTTTTGCAAAATCAATGAATTTTTTGAAATTCGATGAACTTTTTTTTCAAATCGATGCACTTTTTTTCAAAGTTGATGAACTTTTTAAAACTCGATGAACTTTTTTTCAAACTCAATGAACTTTTTGTCAAATTCGATGAATTGTTTTCCAAATTTGATGAAATCTTTCAAAATCAATGAACTTTTTTTGAAACCGATGATTTTTTTTGAAAAATCCACAAGTTTTTTTATAAATCGATGAACTTTTTTTCAAATGGATGATCCTTTTCTTTGAAAATGAATGAACTTTTTTCATATTTGTGATTTTTCTTCAAATTTGGTATACATTTTTGAGGGAGTTCTGCAAATCGACATAGATTTTTTCTTTCCGAGCGAGTGCGAATCGAGGCGGTCAATGTTGTGCTTTTCTAATGGGACGACGCAATTGTTCGTGCGTGTAGGCGCCAGCAACACGATCGGGCGGAGAGAGCGCTGGCGATGAGGTCTCATTTTTTCGGGATGAAACACGGAACATAAATCTCTTTGAGCGTGCATCCCAGACCTTGTGTCATATAGGAGTGCGACACACATGGTTCAGACGACTGGGCCGGCCCACCAGACGCAATGCGATTTTGTTTAACGCGCGACCTAAAAATCCCAAAAAACGGAGTGACCTTGCGAACTTGAACTCAAAACCTAGCGCGGCTGAACTCTGCTACTTGCCAATGGAACAGATAACTCTTGGTGAATGTTGCCAAGTGCACAATATTTAAGAACACACTGCAGCGTCGAGATTCAGAAACATTTCTAATTATTTTCAAAAACTGCCAAAAAATTGAAATCTCAAATATTAAGAAAAATGAAAATTACATTTAAAATTACAGTTTGTTAGCATGAATTGGAATTCTGAACATTTTTTGAAATCATAAATAAATTTGGATATCCTCCCAAAAAATTAAAGTGAAAATACTTTTTTAATATTCTCAACATTCCTTAAAAACAAGAGAATTTTTTTAAATGAAGAATATTTTAAAAAGTGAACATTAATTTTGAAGGGTACAAATTTTGAAAACATGAACAAAATTTTAAAATTGCTGAACATTTTTTGTATTTTCGAACATTTGTTGAATATTGTGAAGAAAATATGAAATTCTGATTTTTTTTTTGAAAATGTGAGCACTTAAAAATAAATATTTTGGAAAACATGAATAATATTTTGAATTCCAGAACAATTTTGGAAGGATTTATAAAAAAATTAATTCTGAATATTTTTGAATTAATGAAAAAGAAGTGGAAAATGAAATAGAAAAAATGAGAGTAAAATAAAAATAAAAATAAGAAAATAAGAAGAAGATACAAAACTTTTTTTTAACTTTCAGGTAGTTGCTATGTGTGCAAACCCGCACACTGTGCATGGGCACCCGTGGGAAGGATGTGCTCTATTCTTGCACAAGAAGAAACAAAACTATATTCTGTGTAGCTGCTCATCTCGTGTTGATCACCGCGCTCACACCGGGTCAACGCCAATTTCAGTGAGCTCATTGTGCCATCATGCCCTTCCTCCTTATGGTCGACATTGTACATCAGAACATTATAATTATATGTTGATATCAGTTATTATTTTTCTTTAGAAAACAAGACAACATATGAGCAATAAATATTTTTTTCTTGAAACGATAGGATTCCCGCATTTATTAAAAAAAGTTGCTCTGTTAATTGGAGAAAACCAAATTGCCCAATTAATTATGAAGAGCCAGGAAAAACCAACACAACCAATGAGCGACACACAAAAGATAACCCACCGCTAGACCTGGCCATGGGCAGCCCGGCCCGACCCGGCCCGAAAAAGCCCGACCCGGCCCGGCCCGACGCTGCTCCCGGGCCGGGCTCGGGCCTAGATTTTGAGCCCGGTGGCCTGGCCGGGCCGGGCCCGGGCCCGTCATTTTTGCAGTTTTCTGAAGAGGCCCGGCCCGAGGCCCGAGGCCCGGCGGGCTTTTGCATGTACGGGCTGGACTTGGGCCCAAAAACTAGGCCTGATGGCCGTGCTGGGCCGGGCTCGGGCCCAGGTTTTCTGGCTCGGGCTTGGCTAGGCCCGGCCTGAGGTTTAGCCAGGTATACCCACCACACACTACTCCAAAGAGATCCTCATTGAGACAACACATATGCGTCGTCGTCATCACTACTCCCTTAGAGGCGTCCTCGCCATCCTTGAACTCTGAGCAAAACTTCAACTCCGCCGTAGGTGATCATTGACCCAATCCACAATGTAGCCCCCAGTCTATCTTGGATTTATCAGACGATGGCGGCACCTTGGTGTCATGTCCCCCCTCCCATGGGGCTTTTTCTTTGGAGCTGGGTATTGGCAAGCGGGGTCAGTGGAAGACGCCAGTGTTGGCGTCGAGACTTTTTGTGGCAACGATGATGAGGGGAGCAATATCGGAGATGTAGATATGGTCGGGGCGTAGTCGGCTCTTCTCCGACGACTTGTTTTGTTGTTGTGAAGTCGAAGTTGTGGTGGTGGGGCCTTGATGGCATACGATGACGGAATCAGGTGGTTCGTTCAATGGTCTTATGAGGCACTAGACGTGCCTAGTTCTTCTCCATGATTCTCCATAAGAGTCGTAGTTGCAATGTCTAGTCATAGGTGACCGAGTTCTGACACAGATCTTCATACATCTCCACACGACATGTAATGCTGGGGATATTCCCCACGACGAGATCCGATACTAGTGTGACCCTGTTTTCGAGCTTACAGGCTTGAAGAGTCACACCGCTTCCGGGGGTGCCCGCTCCCTGAAGAAGAAGCCCGCCACTGCCATTGTCACACAGCCTTTTTCCAGCGTTGCACCACGATAGCGGTGAGGGGGAAGACGGTGGAGGAGGCGGTTGTCTGTGGAGCGACGCGGGCCCTGATGTGTGCTTCTTAATGGCATTTGTGCAAAAAATAATAACAGAGTGTATGACCACTGGCCCATCCCTTCATTTAATTAAAGTGTATTTGTTTTTTTAAATCAAACTAATGCATGTTTGACCATGTTTTTAGAAAAATATCAATATCCACAGCATGAAATTTATATCAGTATGTAGTAGAAATAAATTGTCATTTTTCTAAATGATTAAAATTAAGTTTTCCTGCATTTCGTTTGGAGGAAATTATTTTGGCCCTTGGCGCTCTTATTTTCCTTTTGCCGCCAGAAAATATCTCCCCGTATATATTATCTCTCACCCACGCCGCCATCTCCCCATTTATCTCCTTCTTCAACCTCCAGATCCATCTAATGGGATACCTCCCTGGCCGGTGATGTGCATCGCCTCCACACAGGAACGGCGATCGATTCGTTTGGTGGCGGACCAAGGGAGACTCGGTGGCCAGCGAGCGATTGGATGCGGCGGAGTTTGGGGGACAGAGACCGGACAGCGGTTGCCTCAGGGGCGGCGGCGGCGGCGATTGGGCGGCAGATCGGAGGAAGCATCTGCTGCAACGAACAACTTCGTCTTCAACCTACTGGTGGAATATGCAGAGCAAGCACGGAAGTACATCCGTGTCGCCTAGGGTAGCCACCCCAGATTCGTCGTTCCCCTGCCCATTATGATCTGATCGCTCAAGCTATGGTACGGAAAATCCTCAAATTCTTCTAGTATCTCATACTTATGTAGTAAATTGATTTCCTGCGTAATCGCTGTAAAGTTTAGTTGTTCAACTCTGCAAACTGCAGGTGCTCTGCTCCGTGGTAGCCTGGTAGGAGTCACATCAATAGAAAAATCTTCTGAACATTGGGCGTACATACAATTTGCATGTTCGCTCGGTCTGATTGCTTCTCGGTTGGGTTGCGTGTTGCTTACAGATCATGGGGAGAGATGAAAAACTACCAGCCTGGACGGTGCTCGTCGTGTCTGGCGTATAACCTGTTGCGTGGCAATGACAGCTTTGCGGGGCAGTAGTGTTGGCGCCGGGCGCCAGCAACCACCTTTGGCTCCGCTCCTTGTCACTGTTTTTCCATCCGTCCTCGTGCGCGGCCCTGGCGGCAAAACTCTAGACATCAGGCGGGGATTGGTGACCATCAACATTGTTGCCTTGGAGCTACCAGCGGACGATTCCACCTCTGACGTTTCATGCCCGAGCGCTATTTATTGGACTCACTCCACTTGATCTCAAATGATGCGATCATACAGGTCTGTCTAGCCGCCTCCCTTGTCTGTTTGTAGTTGCTACTTTCTGGCAAGTACAAATTGGTCTAGCCACAGCCCACAGCCGCACATGTCCCTCTGCATTCAAACAAATGGAATTAAGTTTCGAAGTTAGTAGAAAACTGGTAACATGTTGAGAATTTTCACATCACACAACCAAGTAAAATCTGATAGACAGGGGACACGAAAACGCATCCATGTTTTGATTGCATCCATGTATTCAACAATCACATAGCATTTATGTTTCACCCGGCAAAAAAAAGATCACAGAACATATTTTACTTGAAATTTCTTCATTACCTTAGTGAATTAGAGAATAGAACGATAATGTATCTTTTGTTATGAGCATGATTGCATGAATAGTATATCTAATTCAGCAAAAAAAAGGATCGGGAGGAAATATTTGTTAGTTGGAAACCAACTATATCAGTTATAATATTCGAATATGCTAATTATTTGCTTAATGAAATGCTCACTATATATATTCAGAAGTATAACAGAGTTATATTGGTGTTACTCTGCTGATTTGGCTCTACTTCTCCTGTTTGCAGAGAGGATTTTCTTCTTTCTGCTATCTTGCAGTTCTTATCTAATAATGGCTATCATTTGCCATTGATAATATTATCTCGTAGTTTAATTCTGCCTATAGCGCAGGATTTGATTTCATTCAGCATCCATTATTTAGCTACTTCAACATCCTACTAGCCTTGCTATCTCTAAGGAGAAACATAAATGCCTAATCATGTTGTCATTCCTGACACTGCAAAATGGTCATGTTTTTCATGCCCAGCAGGTGTTGATAAAGCATGCAAATCATTTACCATCTCTTTGCCCATTTGAGGGGAGAGCATTTCAAAGGAATCATGGACTGGAGGTGTAAGGTTAGATGGCAAACTATTTTGCTCACGCAGTTTGATGACAAAATTCATGAAGTCAACTTCCCTGTTTATTTGGCTCATGATTAATGTTTTTTTAACTTCCAAATGTTGGCTAGCAATTGATATACTATGATCAAACATGTCATAATTCATTGATTTATGGTCACTATTACATTTGATAATTTATAATCACATAAATGAACTTAAATGTTCCGGGCCTGGCATGTTAGCATTGGTTTACATTATAGTACAATGAATATATGATGGAAACAATGTCGCAAGATCACTCAGCACTATAGGCCGGCACGGCAGAACATGCATACGCTTCTAGTTTACATGACGAGTACTTCATTTGCTTGCATCATGCATGCATGTAGCTTTCAAAATAAATTATTATGTTGTAACAAAACCTTAATCTAAGAAGACCGAAAGTATGTGTAGAATAACGCTACTTAGTGCATTCCTAGTACATGATATCGGAACTCCTGGAAATTATCATTCTTGAGCTGATTATGTGTCTCCATTCACACCTCTTCCTATTTAATTGCAGAATGCTCATACTGAAAATAGCAATGCAGCCAAGTTAGGTGGTCTTCACCAAGTCACTAAGCAGGTACATATATGCTGGGTATCCAAACAGTTGTATAATTGTAGTTGGTCTAATTCTCTATGACATTGTCCTTCTTTGCGTAAAGTGAAATCTTCCCAGTTTTATGAATAACAATGTTTCATTTCTTGCAAAACTGGGATAAGACTGAAGTCTTGTTCTTTTCAATCAATTTGAGAAATAAAAACAAACCCATGACCAATGGAACTTTAGGGGGTAAAGATAGAACATATGTGGTTGAAGGAAACATGCTTGGAGAGCAGTACTCCCTCCGTCCGAAAAAGCTTGCCCCTCAAATGAATGTATCTAGCACCAAGTTAGTGCTAGATACATCCATTTGAGGGACAAGCTTGGGACAAGCTTTTTTGGACGGAGGGAGTATGTTGCATTCTCTGTCCGTGGCTCTACAAATCTAGGAGATGTGAACTGGTTAGACCATATGAAAAATTCCAACCAGTAGGAGATGTTGGTTATGTTTTTGCTTGGCCTTGCTCACATGTAAGTATGTTTCCATACAAGCATCGAGTGTGCTCCAATATCCACATTTAAGATACTTCAGTGATATAAAATCTTTGTGGCTTTTTGGTACAAAAAACTAAGCCAACCATTCAAACGAAGCATTTGTATGATACACTTCTTATAATTTATCAAAGAACATCTTATCTTGCACTTGTCTAAAACATTGTTCATTTTCATTTTCAGGGCGGTTGAGGATTTCAAAAGAGAGTGCATTAAGGGAGCTAGGAGTAATTGGGTAGTTGAGGATTTGAAAAGGGAGTGCACTGAAGGAGCCAGGATCAGTTGATGAAACAGTCTGTGAATGAACAAGTATTGTGGCTTATGTTATATTTTAGCTTAATGAGAACCATAGTTCTAGACTATAGGATATTTTCTTATTTATTTGCATGTTCTGTATGAATGTCTCTTAATATTCAGTTTTGAACTTCGGTGTATGTATCTGTTCGGGCTAATTGCTCCACTCAGCTTGCCTTTTTTTAAGGGGAACTCAGCCTGTCAATTTTGATAACGCGATGTTTGCAAATGCAATCTATGACGTGGAATGGTTCCTTCATATAATGATATTGTTTGATTAATCTCCATGTGTGGCATGTCATGATAAAATGATCGAATTTGAAATGATGAAATACAAATTCGAAATAAATCAAACCATATTTAAAGTAAAATATTCCATTTGTATCGAGTCACTTATGTATATTTAAAGATAAGTATAACATCTCTACACAACGTGTATAAGCATCGGGCCCATGATGAACGTATTTACAGAAGCGCCTCAATGGTATTGAGACGCAAATGAAACGTGTCTATGCGAGTAGAGACGTGATATGAGCGTGTCTACCATAACGTCTCTACCTGTGTAGACACGATGTTGAACGTTCCTATATAGCGTCCCATGTCATGTAAAGACGCTTCATAAGTGTGTCTACATGGTTTGAGACGGTCCGTGGGAAGACGCTCCAAAGACGCTTTACTAAAATGACTCTACAGTTGCCTAGAGGTGAAATAACATGTCTCTAGGTATGAAATTTGACGTCTCTACTGGCAGTTTTTGTTGTAGTGTGGAGCACCGAGGGGCCCATGAGGCAGGGGGGCGCGCCCTAGGGGGTGGGCGCCCCCACCCTCGTGACCTCCTCTTTGATCCCTTGCAGTAGGGTCCAAGTCTCCCGGATCACGTTCGGTGAGAAAATCACGTTCCCGAATATTTTATTCTGTTTGGACTCCGTTTGATATTTTGTTTCTTCGAAACACTGAAATAGGCAAAAAACAGCAATTCTAGGCTGGGCCTCCGGTTAATAGGTTAGTCCAAAAAATAATATAAAATTGGAAAATAAATCCCAATATAGTCCAAAACAGTAGATAATATAGCATGGAGCAATCAAAAATTATAGATACGTTGGAGACATATCACGGGGGGTGCAACCACTTCAATATCGAGGGCACCCCCTGTGGTGTTTTAACGGGGAAGACGATGCCACCCGTTGCGGGCGTAAGGGACCGGACTCACCTGTTGCTTTAGCAAAAGTTCTGTCCGAGTTATTCAAGGGAGAGGAGGAGGAGTTCATCAACATTAAACAACGGGACGGATTCTCCATGTACAACCCTCCAAGCTGGGTGAGTTGTACCCTTTTTACTCTCAACCTTCCCGCATTCTTCGTCGTAGGTACTCACCTTGCCATTTCGTGGCAGGAACTGCGAAAAGCGATAAGGGAGGTCAACAGCCCAGCTCCACAACCAGAGGACCCTAGCCGGGCCCTCGATCCCGAACTTGAAGAGGATACAGACATATTCGTGGAGCTGATAGACAGGCAATTCTATCAATTGAACTGCGATGACGCCATGGTGGCCATAACGGTCGACTATCCGGGACTACTCCCTGCGTTGCATGTAAGAAAAACCAAATTCCCAACTCCCAAAAGGATTCCCTTTTATGCAGTTCACCTACCGTACATGTATGGTGTCTTACAGGGAAGGCCTTCGGAACGTCGTGCCAAACCTGCAGCAACTCACCAACAAGAGGCGCCGGAGCCGGGTAGGCAAAAAAGGAAGGCGGTCAGGACGGAGATGCCAGCACTGAGGTATAACACAAAACCTCATTCCGTGGTTGTCATCTTGCTAAAAATATAATGACATCCGTGTTTTCTAGAAAAAATGCCCGCCGGACTATATCCGGAGAGGCTGCCGATCACGCCTCGACCAGTCGGGCTCCAGGGCCGGACAAAGAGGCAGAAGCTAATGTGAGGCAAACACCGGATGTTCCTCCTACAGAGGATGCGGACATGCTATCCGCTACAAATTTTGAAGTGGAGAGCGCCATGAATCACAAGCGTCGCCGGGCCGTACTCCGTGATGCTTGTTTCTCACCAGAGGCATTTGATGCCTTCAATTCCGGAGACGCGTACATCCGTGCTGCTCAAAATGGTCTAGCCAGAGCCACGGACCAGTATGTAAGGGATATACGGGTAAGTAAATCTGACAATTATATGTATTAGTAGCCCCTGAGACTTGAAACAGTTGACACAACTGATTCAAGCATCATTTATTTGAGTAGGTTCTTACAGAGAAGAATTCCCAATTGTCTCAAGAGCTGGAAGAGTGCAAGGCCTAGCTAGGGGCTGCTGTTGCCGCGTTGCGGGAGTACGAGAAGGGTCCCTCTGGTAACACATGTTTCCCTTGCAAAAAAGGAAGGTACCAGGTAGTATGCGGCATTTATGCAAATCTAACAATAGATGTTGCAGGTGACCCTGGAGTGAATCCGGAGGCCGTAGTGGTGAATGGGGCACGTGATGATCGACGGCTAAAATGCTGGTGAGTGTGTGCTTACGCGAGTCAGGTAGGAGAAAAACAATCTCCAAGACGCCAATACCCGGCTGGGCGAGGAACTGAAAGATGTCCGGGCCCAGCTAGCGGACTCCGTGAAGGAGAATAAGCGGCTTCAGCGCGGCATTTTTAGCAAGTGCTTGAACGAACTTTTAAAGGAGTTCGGTGAAGAAGCCGGCTGACAGAGTTGTGTCTGCAGGTATGCTAACGGGTCGTCCAGCGGAAGAGCTGCCCGGGTCTTCGGGTGATCTTCTACCAGAGCTCTCACAACTACACGAGCAAGTTCGGCAGGTGATGCAGGGTATTGCCCAAGCCTTGTGGCCATCCGCATCCCTGCCAGGAGGCATGGGAGAGCTTGTAGAGAAGCTCAAGGGAGCGCGGCGATGCTTCCTATTATGGAAGATATCAGCTTGCCGACAAGGTGCGAGGGAAGCCTGGGCTATGGTGAAGACGCGATACACCAAAGTGAACCCAAACCACATGGCCGAGGTCGGACCTGTGGGGCCTGATGGGAAGGAGATTCCCGTCAGTTTATTGTATGATCAAGTAGAATTAGCCGCAAAGTATTCACAACAGGATTGTAGGCTAGACAGCCTGTTGGATGGTATAGAAGAAGAATTTAATCAGTCTTAGTGACTGTGTACTTCAAGTGACATATGTAATGCCCCTAGCCGAATTGTAAATCATTTGTCATGGTAGACCTTTTCACTTTTACCTCTGGACCCGATAGTCCGGAGTGTATCCGAATACCTGCTCGATTATGTAAAAAACGGGGTATGCATGGAAACTAGGCATAGGGGTCATAAGTGCTTGAACAGACAAGTACCCAACTAGCTATGTTATATTACATGGGTAGTAAGAAACATCTTCCAAGGAGAATAGTTCCGTTAACGGTTCCTTTCCCTGGGTATGCATGCCCTAATGTGCATGTCCGAACTGCGAAAAGGAACGCAGGCTATAAACATCTAGGGGCATTTTTCAAATTAAATAAAAGTCATCTTTTGTTTGCCGACCGAATATTCCCTTAAGAACGCTAGTTTTTGTCTTCACCAGTCTGAGGTACACATCCGGCTGACCCGGCAGTAACAATTGCAGAGGTGCTCCCCTTATGCCCTAGCCGAATTAACGGGAATGTAGGGCATAAATACAAGAGCCAGGCAACCCAGCTTGGCCAAAACTTAAGTCATATCGATGCATATAATGGCGAAAAAAGGGTACATGCGGAAGAATAACACATGTGCGGGACATAAGGTTCGGAAAAATAGTTATATTAAGCTTCTATATAAGAACCCCCCCAGGTATAATGAGCGCGGCTAGCGCGACGCGATTGTGCAACCAAGACACAAGTTTAGCCCTTTAGGGCCCGGATGAGAAATAAAAGGAGAGGAAAGAGAAAAGACAGATATGCAAAAAATTGACGGAGGTGAGGGGATGAACATATAGTCCGGCGCTAGGCGTAGAATCGTCATAGTCTAGCTGCGTTCCATGGGTTTGGCTCGTGTCGATTATCCGATGCATCCCGGAGACGGTACGCTCCATCGGTCAGAACTTGGTCAATAATGAAGGGACCTTCCCATTTGGGCTTGAGCTTGTTATTTTTCTTCTCCGACAGGCGTAGAACTAGTTCACCAATGTTGTAGGTTTTGGCCCGTACTTCGCTGCTTTGATACCTTTGAGCCTGTTGCTGATAAAATGTAGAATGGGCCTTTGCCATGTCGCGCTCCTCCTCCAGGGCGTCCAAACTGTCCCGCCGATCGAGCTCGGCCTCTTTTTCCTCGTACATGCACACTCGAGGTGAATCATGAATTATGTCGCAAGGCAAAACTGCCTCTGCGCCGTACACCATAAAGAACGGTGTGTATCCGGTAGTGCAATTCGGCGTGGTCCGCAGCCCCCATAATACGGAGTCGAGCTCCTCTACCAGTGCATGTTTGATTCCTTTAAGGACCGCACTAGTCTGGGTTTAATGTCGCTCATGATAAGACCATTTGCTCGCTCAACTTGACCGTTAGTTTGCGGGTGATAGACAGAAGCATAGTCGAGCTTGATGCCCATATTGTTGTACCAGAGTTGCACCTCATCGGCTGTAAAATTCGTGTCATTATCAGTGATGATGTTGTGGGGGGTGCCATAACGGTGTACAACCCCAGATATGAAGTCTATCACCAGTCCGGATTCAGCCGTCTCGACGGGTTTGGCTTCTATCAATTTGGTGAATTTATCCACCATGACCAGTAGGTATTTTTTCTTATGGGTTCCCCCTTTAAGGGGTCCAACCATGTCAAGCCCCTAGACCGCGAAGGGCCAAGTAATGGGGATTGTTTGGAGGGCGGTAGGCGGCATATGGCTTTGGTTTGCAAAAAGCTGGCAACCGACGCAATGTTGGACCAGATGTTGCGCATCTGCCCGGGCCGTCGGCCAATAAAAACCTGTACGGAAGGCCTTGCTTACAAGGGCCCGGGCTGCGGCATGGTGGCTGTCGAGTCCGACATGGATTTCTGCCAAAAGCTTCCGCCCTTCCTCTTCGGAGATGCACCTTTGAAGGACTCCAGCAGTGCTTTTCTTATAAATATCTCCCTCGTGGACCTTGTAGGATTTAGATTGCCGCACTATGCAGCGTGCCTCATTTTGGTCCTCGGGTAGTTCCTGCCTGGTTAGGTAGGCCAGGAATGGCTCTGTCCAGGGGGCGATGACAGACATTATTACATGGGTTGCAGGTGTTATTTCAATGGCAGAGCCTCCGATTGTGTTAGAGTGTTCGGTATCCGGTGTTGTGGCCGGATCCGGGCTATTATTGCTGGTGTCCCCTTCCCACGGATGGCTTAAACAGTTTTTGCAGGAAGATGTTAGGTGGGACAGGGTCGCGCTTAGTGCCGAGACGGGCGAGGATATCCGCCGCCTGATTATTTTCCCGAGCCACATGGTGGAATTCAAGCCCCTCAAACCGAGCTGACATTTTGAGAACGGCGTTGCGATATGCCGCCATTTTTGGATCCTTGGCATCAAAGTCTCCATTTATTTGGGATATTGCAAGGTTTGAATCCCCACACACCTCCAGGCGTTGAATGCCCATGGAAACTGCCATCCGGAGACCATGCAATAGGGCCTCGTATTCGGCTGCGTTATTGGAGTCTGTGTATATTGTTTGGAGTATGTATTGAACTGTATCTCCGGTGGGGGACGTCAGGACGACGCCAGCCCCCAGACTAGCCAACATTTTAGAGCCGTCGAAGTGCATGATCCAATTGGAGTACGCATCGTACTCTTTAGGGAGTTCGGCTTCTGTCCATTCGGCGATGAAATCAGCCAGCATTTGCGACTTGATGGCTCGCCGTGGTTTGTATGTTATGTCGAACGGGAGGAGCTCGATGGCCCATTTGGCAATCTGGCCCGTGGCATCGTGGTTGTTTATTATGTCGTTGAGTGGTACTTCAGAGGCCACCGTGATTGAACACTCTTGAAAGTAGTCTCGTAATTTCCGGGATGCCATGAATATCGCGTCTGCTATCTTTTGGTAATGTGGGTACCGTGATTTGCATGGAGTGAGGACAGTAGATACATAGTATACTGGCTTTTGAAGTGGGAATTTATGTCCATCTGTCTCTTGTTCGACGACGAGCACTGCACTTACAACTTGGTGCATTGCCGCTATATATAATAGCATTGGTTTGCCGAAATTTGGCGCGGCCAAGATTGAGTTGGTGGCCAGGATGGCTTTTATGTCTTCCAATCCGGCCGTGGCTGCGTCCGTCCACTCGAGGTGTTCGGTGCACCGAAGAAGGCGATAAAGTGGGAGTGCCTTTTCTCCTAATCGGAGATAAAGTAGCTTAGGGCCACCACACATCGAGTTAACTTCTGGATTTGCTTGAGGCTGGTTGGTGTAGCCAACTGCGACAGGGCTCGGATTTTAGCCGGATTTGCTTCAATTCCTCTACTGGAGACAATGAAGCCCAGGAGCTTTCCGGCGGGTACGCCGAAAACACATTTTTCCGGATTGAGCTTAATGTCGTATGTTCGGAGATTGTCGAACGTGAGCCTCAAGTCGTCTATTAAGGAGTCGACATGTTTGGTTTTAATGACCACATCGTCTATGTATGCCTCCACTGTCTTGCCAAACTGCTTTTCCAGACATGTCTGAATCATGCGCTGATATGTTGCGCCTGCGTTTTTGAGCCCGAGTGGCATTATGTTAAAACAAAAGGGGCTGTATGGAGTGATAAATGCCGTTGCAGCTTGATCGGACTCCGCCATCTTAATCTGGTGGTAACCGGAGTATGCGTCGAGGAAGCACAATGATTTATGTCCTGCAGTAGCGTCGATGATTTGATCGATGCGAGCGAGAGGGAAGGGATCCTTTGGGCAAGCCTTATTAAGGTCCTTGAAGTCGACGCATAGGCGCCAGGATTTGTCCTTCTTTGGTACCATCACCAGGTTGGCTGGCCAGTCCGGATGTTTTATTTCTCTAATGAATCCGGCCTCCAGTAGCTTGACTAGCTCCTCTCCCATGGCTTGTCTCTTAGGTTCAGAGTAACGCCGAAGAGTCTGCTTGACCGGCTTGAATCCTTTTAGAACGTTGAGGCTATGCTCGGCTAATCTACGTGGGATTCCTGGCATGTCTGAAGGATGCCAAGCGAATATGTCCCAATTCTCGCGCAGGAACTTCCGTAGTGCGGCGTCTACAGTGGGGTTTAACTGTGCCCCGATGGATGTTGTTTTAGTGTGATCCGTTGGATGGACTTGGAATTTGACTATTTCGTCCGCTAGTTTAAAGGAGGTGGACTTGGATCTTTTGTCTAGTATCACGTCGTCCCTATCCACTGTAGAGCACAGCGCGGTTAACTCCTCCACCACAAGGGCTTTGGATAGTGCCTCGAGGGCTAGTGCGGCTGTTTTGTTCTCGGCGCGGAGTGCTATGTCCGGATCACTAGCTAGAGTGATGATTCCATTGAGTCCGGGCATTTTGAGCTTGGAATGTGATTTCTTCGGACCTATAATTCTCCGGAGTGCCAAATACCACATCTAGTGTGATTTTCCAAGCGCAACGTGCCTCCCGACTAGGGATAATTCCTCGGAAGGTCGTGCTGCTTTGCTCTATACGGTTGCTGTATATTCCCATTTTTTGAAGGGTCTCCTCATAAATGAGGTTTAATCTGCTGCCGCCGTCAATGAGCACTTTAGTGAGCCGAAAGTCGTCCACAATTGGACTGAGGACCAAAGCAGCTGGTGCTCAGTTTGTTCAGAATTGAGGTTCGTCACTGGCATTGAAGGTGATAGCCGTGTCGCTCCATGAATTTGTTGTTGCCACGTGGCAGACTTTGGTAAGGCTGCGGAGTACTCGCTTACGCCTATTATTTGAGGCGAAGGTCTCGAAGACTGTCAGTACTGTATTGTGATCCCCGGGGAGGTGTTCTGGGGTGTTTTGGATGAGGAGATCCTCACCGCTTTTGGCCACCTGCCGGAGTACCCAACATGCTCTAAGGCTGTGTGTTGGTATGGCATCCGCTGTACTATGAATTTTGCAGGGCCCGTTAAGCCATCCCTCCAATATGGTTCCACGCCCTGTAGTGGGCTTTTGTTTCTTTATAATTGAGTCGGGCGACTTATGAGAGTGCACCCTTTTAGTTCGGACTGGGGGTTTTGTCAGGGCCGGATTATCCCAGAATTGTGTTTGGGTTTTCCAAGCGCTTTCCATCGCACAGTATTTCCGTACTATGGCCGCCAAGTCGGCGAAGTGTGCAATGTCGCGGCGACTTATGGCACTGAGGATCCCTTGTCCATGCAATTGTTGCAAAAGAAGGAAATTGCGTCTTCCTCGCGACAGTCCTTGACCTTGTTCATTACAAGGAGGAGTCTGACCCAATAGTGATGTACTGTCTCTTGGGGTGCTTGTCTAATGTGGGAAAGATCATTTGTATCTGGGTGGGTGGGTGGATTTAAGTCCAGACCTTGACCCAATTTGAGATCCCGGGGCGGAGGAGTTTCCGATCTTGGAAGTTCGGACTCCGGGATGTTGCTCCACGGGTTCGGTATGCGACCTGACTCCAGGTTCAGGGTTAGGGAGATGTCCTCCCATGTGCGAGTATCCGGCTCGGAGAGCTCGGGAATCCGGACATAGTTTGTCCTCAGGATAGAGGGAGAAACGCCGCATTGTTCCTCCACCACCGCTATTTCATGGGTGACCGACGGAGAGTTAATATCCCTTTGGTTGGGTTTAAGCCCGATCCGATCATAGTCCGTAGTGACTCCCAGAGTGGCGATGCGATCTAAGAGCTCATTCAAAGAGGAGAGCTCCATTGGATCCATCTGCTCGGCGAACTTTGAGCTGATGTGAAGGCTGTTTTCGATCACCCGAGAAGTCATCGTTGGCGCAGCGACCAAGCGGGCGGTCATGACAAAGCCGCCTAGTCAGAGAGTTTGGCCTACAGCCAGGGCTTCCCCCGAAGTGATGTTGTCTTTGACCATGAGAGGAGCCATCCCCCTTTACGATGATGACATAGTGGAACTCTCAATGAAAGCACCAATGTCGGTGTCAAAACCAGCGGATCACGGGTAGGGGGTCCCAAACTGTGCGTCTAAGGCGGATGGTAACAGGAGGCGGGGGACAAGATGTTTACGCAGGTTCGGGCCCTCTTGAAGGAGGTAATACCCTACGTCCTGCTTGAATGTTCTTGATGATATGAGTATTACAAGAGTTGATCTACCACTAGATCGTAGAGGCTAAACCCTAGAAGCTAGCCTATGGTATGATTTTCTCTTGTCCTACGGACTAAAACCCTCCGGTTTGTATAGACACCGGAGGGGGCTAGGGTTACACAAGGTCGGTTACAAGGGAGGAGATCTACATATCCATATTGCCTAGCTTGCCTTCCACGCCAAGGAGAGTCCCATCCGGACACGGGACAAAGTCTTCAATCTTGTATCTTCATAGTCCAACAGTCCATCCAAAGGATATAGTCCGGCTGTCCGGAGATCCCCTAATCCAGGACTCCCTCATGGCAGTTTTTACCGTGGTAAGTTTCTTCGCGCGCTCCACCTCCCACGACCCGCGCGTGTGGCGCGGCGTGGAGGGGTGTGCGTGACGTGGGTGGCATGCATGGGGCGGTTTCCACACGCATGCATCACATCGCAGTAAAGAGGCGGCTCGCATCTTCCCCGTAAAAAGAGGGAGGTGTGGAGGCGCGACTCATTTATTGAGCGGGGTCGGGGTGCGGTCTTCAAGGCGTCCACTCCCCATGATCACGGGGAGTAGAGAGGCCGCCTCACCCGTCCCCTCAGTTCTGCACGTCTGCCACGCATCCTTGTGGTGGCAAACGGTGGAGGCGAGAAACCGGGCCGCCGCTGGTTGGGCGGCGGGTCGGTCCTGATTCCCTGCACCTCCGGTGTCTGGATTGGACGAGCGGGGTGGCCGAGCCTCAACCTCGTTCCTTTATAAAGAGGAGGAAGGGGGGAAATGGCACCCCACATTCTTCTATCTTCTAACTCTCTCTGCTTCTGCTCTTTCCTCTCACCTGCCATGGAGAAAGGGAATCCTGGTCCTTCGACGGTGGCGGCGAGGGTCGCCGCTCGACAGCGCGTCACTCCCCCTCCTGAATCCGTGGTGGCGGAACCGACCACGAGGGGAAGGGGGAGGGGGTGAGGCCGTGGGCGAGGCCGAGGCAGAGGCCGTAGCGCTCGGGGAAGAGGAGGACGGGGCGGCGCACCGGCCTCAGCCCTGCCAATGATGCCCTTCCCGATGGAGGGCCACGTTGACGACCAGCCTTGTGAGTTCTTCATCAGGCTCCGCCGGCCCCTGCGTCATCGTCTTCGTCTCCCCACTCCGTTCGCTCGGGTGATGGAGTGTGCCCCGCTCCAGACCCTCAGGTTGCACATGAGGGGCTGCGGGAACGGGGGTACGCGGGTCACCGTCGACTTCCCGGCTCCTCGAGTTGTGTATCTCCGCCGTGGATGGAAGACGTTCGCCCGCATCCACAGCTTGACGGCGGAGCTCATCCTCTACTTCAATTTAATGGAGGACGGCCTGCTCTCCGTCAAGGTCTTCGGACATCTTGGGACTCGTCTGAAATGCTGTGTGGAGAGCTCCTCTGATGGAGATTCTGACGATGGGAGCTCGTCCTCGAGCGAGAGCAACGAGGAGGACAGCGGGGTGGACAGCGGGAATGAGTCCGACCTGGGAGCACTACTTGTCTGCCCCGGCCCCACCGGGGAGAGGATCAGCGGTGTCGAGTGCCACACGGTGGCCGGCGTTGTGATCTAGACGTTTTGGGTAATTTTTCCTCTCTCGTCTATGTTGTGTTTTCTTGTTTGATCGGCAACCCTAGTGATTGTACTAATCCATGTTTTCTTGCTTGATTGCAGACCTTTTACAGTTGTGTTGAGGGACAGGAGGAGGCCGCGGCTCGGGTTATCGAAGCCGAGTGTAGTCGGCTACTTCAAAACTGGCGGAACGGGGCTTGGACGCAGGCTACTCGAGACTACTTCGCCTCGATTGGTATTAGGATGTCCAAGTCGAAGTGCCGCACAAAGTATCTGAGTGAGGAGAAGTACATGAAGGCAATTACCTATTCTTAAGGCCTTCTATTTAGTTTCCTTGATTTGATTCGTAGGCGTAGTGCTCAAATTTCTCTTACTTAACTTAGGTGCCCTCGAGATGTTGTGCGGATAGGCTGGATTGTTGGGAGACGTTGGTGGATGAGTGGTGCTCTCCCCAATGGCTGTCCACCCACAACAATGCAAAGGATCGGCGTGGCAAAATGAGCGGTGTGCCACACCATCAAGACAGCATCAACCTATATCAGTACGGGGATAACTGGGTATGTGGTTTCCTTCATGATTCATGCAAATTCAGTCTTCATGCTAGCTTGAGCCCTTAACTTGTCGGCATTCTGGGAACGGGGGTCCCCAGACTTGCCTGCCTGCGGCGTGGCTCAAAGGGGGGCCTAGAACGGCCCATCTTCACCAACACAGACCCAAGACCCTCGCGAGGGACCAAGCCTAGTGGGGCGAACGACGCGGAGCTTCCTCAGGCACGGCCTCATCAGGCTGGCTCGCGAGGAGGCGGAGAGATCAAGGCGGGGTACCTCACGAGGTGCCCGTGACGCAAGCCATGAGGACCAAAGGCGCCAGGCGGGTGCCAGCCCGCGCAGCGTCCTCCTTTCCTCTTTGGTGCAAAGGGAGCAAGCGCAGCCGCGGAGTACCGAGGCATCACGCAAAGGTTGCCATTTCGTTGCAACAAGACCAAGACCAGGAGGACTGCAAGATGGAGGTCATTGTGGAGCCCAAGACGGCGTCACCACCAGAGCTTTGTGCAGACGAAGACTACTTTTGTTAGGATAGCTGGTACTAGCTGTCCCCCTTCAAATTAGCCCGCCATTGTTGGCTCCCTTCCCGCTTGATATTTGGGAAGAGGACCAGGGCCTCTATAAATAGGACCAGCCACCCACAGAACGGGGACAGACAGAGACAGCGACGAAGAGAGAGAGAGAGAGAGAGAGAGAGAGAGAGAGAGAGAGAGAAGGGTGACTGAACTCCTCCCAGCAGTTCATCGCCCCAGCCAAGAGCGGACCCTCACGAGGCTGTTCTTACTTGTATTGTTCATCATCATCAGCCCAAGAGGCAATCCACCACGCCACACACTGGAGTAGGGTATTACACCACAACGGTGGCCCGAACCAGTATAAACCCTGTGTCATTCGTGTTGTTCTTTCCATTGCTTAGATCTTAGCAAGGCAGAGGGGTGCAGGTAGGTAGGAGGCGAAATCTCCGCGCACACCCCAGTGTTCGAACCTCAAGGGTCTGCCGGAACCCGATATCCGACATTTGGCGTGCCAGGTAGGGGTGTGCCGGAATTCGTCTTCCACCGCCCCGTTCTCCTCCGACCATCGCGCCCATGTCTGACGCTCGTCGGGCCCGCGCCGAGCGCCGGGCCGCTCTCGCTTCCCGTGTCGCCCAGACGACTCCTGTCGGCGGGCGTCCTCGCCGTTCCCCGTCACCTGCCGTCAACGCCTCCACCGGCCCGGCGGGGGACGAGCAGTAGGCATCGTCTCAGCATCCGTCCATGCGGCAAGATGGCCGCACCGCTACTCCCTCACTCACCCCAGCTGGTTCTTCGTCCCGCGCGCTCCGTGCACCCATGGAGGCTCGAGCTGTGCTCATCGCAGCAAACGAGCTCCTGCGCTACCATCCCGTCGACGACGTCTACGAAGAATGGCTCGACCGCGTCGCCGAGCTCGTCCGCGCAGCAGGGGGCTCTCCTGCGCCGTCCGCTCCGCTGTACCGCACCCCGCCCCGCGCGGGCGACGAAGCTCCGGCGGCGCCCCGGCCGCCTCCTCCACAAGAAGGAACCATGGCTCCAAGGCGCGTGGCCCCTGGGCGGAACCCGCTCCATCAGGTGCCAGCGCAGCAAGAGCAGAGCTGCCAAGAAGTCCCTCGCCCGCAAGAAGCTGCCCGGGCGCTCCCTACTCCAGCACGTCGCGACCATGCTCCTGCTCCCGCACATCAAGACCCAGCTGTAGCGCGTGGGGACATGCAAGACCAAGCTCTCTGTCACCCAAGGCCTCCTGTGGCCACAGCAGGCTGCCGTGCCTTCACCACCGAGCTACGCAGTGTCGTGTGGCCCGGCAAGTTCAAGCCAGACCCGCCTCCTCATTACGACGGCACGACTGACCCTGCGGAGTTCCTCCAGCTCTACGAGCTGGGCATCGAAGCTGCCAACGGAGACGAGAAGGTCATGGCGAACTGGTTTCCCATGGCGCTCAAGGACGGGGCCCGCACCTGGCTCCTGAACCTGGCTCCAGGCACGATCTCCTCCTGGGACGAGATGTGCACCCGCTTCATCGCCAACTTCCAAGGTACTCGCGACCGGCCACCCACCGTGAGCGACATGCGCCGCATCAAGCAACAACCCGGGGAGACCCTGCAGAAGTACATCCAGCGCTTCAACAACGCACGCCTCAAGATTCCCAAGGTGACTGAGGAGGCCATCATCTCATCCTTCTCCAACAGCGTGCGCGATGTCAAGATGAAGGAGGAGCTGGCGATGCATGAAGACCTGTGCACTTCCTTGGATCTGTTCAACTTGGCGACCAAGTGCGCCAGGGATGAGGAAGGGCGTCTCTCCCTCCTCGAGCTGCCTGCCGCAGACCCAGAAGAGAAGAAGCCCAAGGCCAAGGACGTGAAGCGCAAGGGGGCTGCCGTGCTTGCGGCAGAACCAGACACCAAGCGGGGAAGAGATCAGCCCGAACCTTCCAAGGGCAGCCGGTACTGTGTGTACCATGACCTCCACACCCACAACACCAACGAATGCCAAGAGCTCCGAGCCATGCGGGAAGGAAGGATCGGCCGTCGCCCCGACCGCGGTGACCAGGGCTACGGTCGAGGAGGAGGAAGGAACGCAGGACGCTGGGAAGACCGTGGCCCGCGCCAAGGGTGGCGCGATCAACCTCGCGAGGATCGCTGGCAAGACCCGCCTCACGAGGGAGACTGGAGGGATCAGCCTCGCGAGGATCGCCCGCATGGCAACGCAGGCCTCCCTCCGCTGCCACCGCGGCCAAGGAGAAACGAGGACCGCCACCAAGACGAGGGGGCTGGGGGCTTCCAGGAGCCGCGCGCGATCGCCTGCATCCTGGGCGGGGCTCAGGCCCCAGCCTCTCAACGCATCTCCAAGCAGTTCGCCCGCGAAGTGAATGCAGTCATCCCCAGGCTTGAAGCCACGCGCCCTCTCAGGTGGTCGGCGTGCGCCATCACGTTCAGCTCAGCAGATCAGCTCAAGTGTGCGGCTACAGTCGGAGTCCTCCCGATGCTTTGTTCCCCAATCATCAACAACGTGGTGGTCACCAGGACCCTCATCGATGGCGGGGCAGGGCTCAACGTCCTGTCCGTAGAAACATTCAACAATCTCCAAGTGCCCTACAGCCAGCTTCAGCCAACCAAGCCCTTCTCCGGAATCACCGACGGCTCCACGGTCCCGATTGGGCAGGTTCGCCTCCCTGTCACCTTCGGGGCACGCGACAACTACCGCACCGAGCTCATCGGCTTCGACGTCGCTCACATTCGCCTGCCGTACAACGCCATCCTTGGGTACCCGGCGCTGGCCAAGTTCATGGCTGTAACTCACCACGGCTACAACGTCCTCAAGATGCTAGGAAGTGGCGGAGTCATCACGGTGCCCTGTGAAGAGAAGGACGCGGTGTGTTCCCTGGAACGAGCCTTTCAGGCCGCGTCACTGGAAGACCCGGATCACGGAAGCAGGAGGCTTCCCGAGACCGCCCCCAAGAAGAAGAAGACATTGTCCGGCCCGGTCCCTCAGGATGCAGGCCCCTCTGGGCCCGTGCCTGCCCAGGGGTACCTCCTTCCGTCGCATAGGAAAGCGCGCCCAGCGCCCTCCTCAGGCAGGGCTCGGGGGCTCTCCCCTGGAGGGCCACCGACCTGGCTAGGGTCACGAGGGAGGCGCTTGGGCACCACGTGGAGGCATGCTTTGAAGCATGTTTCCCTCAAGAAGGAGTAAGGCAAGGAGGGACAGACCCTCAAGAGTTCGTCAGCAAGGCCATTCAGGAGCTATAGGAGTCAAGGGTCATGAAAGGCGGCCGCCGTCTACCAGCAGTGGCTCCCCATCCAGGCGAGGATGGTGGGCTGCACGTCTGCATCGACATACCAGGGCTCAACCGAGTCGCCTCTCTGGAGCGCCTCTGGCCCTCGCGAGTGGGGCGCTGCGGAGGTCCACCCCACAGCTGCGTTCGCATGCCTTACGGCTTGCCGAACATGGCTGTCACGTACCAGCGCCTCATGAGGGGCATCATGGAGGCACAAGAGGCCAGGCGTTCCACAGCCCTAGCGGAGATGGAGATGGCCCGCAGGGAGCCACCAGCACCTCCGGAGCCTCCTGAGGCCCCTGGGCCTGGGGGCTCGTGAGGATCGGCTTCCGCAGCCCACCGAGTCTGCTACACCAACACCCCTTCGTCCTCAACGTCATCAGGTGACATCTTTCAAGTTTTACTTCCAGCTGGGAGCGCCCCCCCAGGGCTGCATTATTCCCAGGCCGCATGGGTCCGTCCCTGCAGCATGTATCCCTTTTATTTCATGTTGTTAGCTTACCTTGTTTGGGGCGCCCCTCGGGCTGCATGATCCCCAAGTCGCTCGGGCCAGACCCAGTGACGTCTGCCTTCCCAGCATCTATTTGAATGAATCCACTCCTTCGCGGCTAATGTGTTTGACCTAGTTGCCCGCTCAACTAACGCCAACTGACGAAACTGCTCCCAAATGGCACGACGCTTGCGCATGGGTCCGTCCCTGCAACACCGACAAACCTGAATGGCTGAGCTCTGGCCGCGGTAGCCCCGCATGGCGCCACCTCGTCAAGCCTTCAGTGCCTCATCGCCCCTCGAAAGCAACCAACGGCTGACTGTCAATTGTCATGGCAACCCCTCGTTCTTTCTATGATGGGTTTACAGGATCTCCCAAAGGAGCCGCGTTAGGCGAGGCCCTTGCAGTGTCTCCTTCACTCTCATCCACGCGAACCGCTTGCACGTTAAAGGGGGGGTGCCTGAGCATCGCGACTCAGGGCTCCTACTGGCTCTCCAGCCCTCACCCTCTGGCCTTGTCCACGGCATCGCGACCTGGCATACCAGCGGCGGCTGAGATTCGCTCGAGGGCCGGGACCCGAGGACATAGAGCAGAAAGGGGAGCAAAGGTGAGAGGGGAGGGACACGCGAGGACCTCGCCGAGCAACCTCGCGCCTGCCGATGAACGGACCCGGCGACACACCAGAGAGCGACCCCTGATTCTCGCGATAAGTCACCACCCGGAAGCACTAGCTACCGTGGCACCACCCCCGCACCTAATGCAATCCCGTGTTAACGACGCCGCTCTCCTTTCTCACCGAACGACGGCTGCTTGAGCGCCAAAGGGGACCTCCTGAGCATTGCGACTCAGAGGCTCTTAGCGGACTCCGGGTCGCTCACCTCCTGGCCTTGACCACGGCATCGCGACCTGGCATACCAGCGACGGTGAAGCCGCCTTGGGACTGGGACCTGTCGGCGCAGAGCACCAAGCCCTCGTGAGGTTCGAAAGGGAGGACAGAGCTAAGACAGAATGAGCAACTCGCACAGTTCTACGACAAGGGTTATATTAACAAACCGGATCACAGGCACCTTACAAGCCCCCACAGGGCACGTCTTTGATTCCTCGCAGGGAACAGATCCTAAAAGGACGCTAACTACACGCGCCACTGCAAAAGATGCCATCATCAATAGTGGGCCGTCAAGAACCGGCGCCAACCCCATCCAGATCAGAGTCGGCGGTGGCCTGACGAGCCCGCCCTACTCCAGGAGCGGCGCCGGCTCGGGGGCTCGTAGCTGTCGTCGCTCGTCTCCGGAGTTGCGAAGAGCTCGCCGGAGTCGCTGGAACCTCCGACGCCTCCACCGCCTGAGGAGCCGCCAAGGGAGCGGTCGGCGGGCCTAGTCCTCGCCACAGCAGGGTCCCAGCCACCTCTCCCGGGGCAGCACTCCAGCCGGCGCCCGTTCTCATCGAAGACCTTGAAGAACATCACCGAAGCACCGTCAAACTCCAAGTGGATCGCGAAGGTGCCTCTTGTCCTGCAAACCCGGGCGATTTCACTCCAGCCTCGAGTCATGAAGACCTCGCCCGGGGCAATGACCGCGACCTCAGCCTCGGTCGCGAGGGTGCTGCAGCCGGCGTGCTGCAGCCAAAGCTCCAGGGGCTCCCCCCACGGGACGATGGAGGCGAAGAAGGGAGGAAGGCGAATCCAAGACTAAGGAGGCATGGCGACGTGGAGCACCAGCTCTCGGGAGGAGCCCTCGGTGTGGACCCCAGGGGGGGCGACCCACACCTTCGTGACCCGTCAGCGCCGATGGCGGCGCCGCCCATGGCGATCAGCATCAGCTCCTTCAGGGCCCTCGATGTGGGCATACAAGGGAAGCGAGAACCCCGGCGGTGCCCGCTCGCACCAAGGCCTCGGCACCACCTGATGGGCCCCCTCGTCCAGGCCATGAGGGACGAGTTGTTTCTTCGGCGGGAGCGGGTCAGGCTCCTCTCGGGGAGCCTTTCCCTTCTCTGTCGTCGAGAACCGGCGGATCAGAGCCATCGCAGCAAGACGGAGCAAGGACCGGGAAGAAGGAGAAGCAAAGGGGGATGAACTGGAAGGGCGCATGCCGTTCCGTACTTATAGCCGGCGAAGGCCAACCGCTGACCTCCATGAGCGAAGGTAATCATGACCCGCTTTGCATGTAGGGACTTGTCCAATCCGTGCAGTTGCCGAGGCGCCATGGGGGAGTGGAGATGCCCACGTCCAATGAACCGCCACGCGGCGCCCAAGGCCGCAGGCTGTTAGGGCCCGCGGCGCTTCGCTCTTGCCCTTCCGCCTCCCTGCATGGCCAAGTCTGGGCGCGCCTTGGGCCCGGGGGCTACTGTCGGCGTTCTGGGAACGGGGGTCCCCAGACTTGCCTCCCTGCGGCGTGGCTCAAAGGAGGGCCTAGCATGGCCCATCTTCACCAACACAGACCCAAGACCCTCGCGAGGGGCCAAGCCTCGTGGGGCAAACGACGCGAAGCTTCCTCAGGCACGTCCTCATCAAGCTGGCTCGCGAGGAGGCGGAGAGATCAAGGCGGGGTACCTCACGAGGTGCCCGTGAAGCAAGCCATGATGACCAAAGGCGCCAGGCGGGTGCCAGCCCGCGCAGCGTCCTCCTTTCCTCTTTGGTGCAAAGGGAGCAAGCGCAGCCGCGGAGTACCGAGGCATTAGGCAAAGGTTGCCATTTCGGTGCAACAAGACCAAGACCAGGAGGACTGCAAGATGGAGGTCATTGTGGAGCCCAAGACGGCGTCACCACCAGAGCTTTGTGCAGGCGAAGACTACTTTTGTCAGGATAGCTGGTACTAGCTGTCCCCCTTCAAACTAGCCCGCCATTGTTGGCTCCCTTCCCGCTTGATATTTGGGAAGAGGACCAGGGCCTCTATAAATAGGACCAGCCACCCACAGAACAGGGACAGACAGAGAGAGCGACAAAGAGAGAGAGAGAAGGGTGACTGAACTCCTCCCAGCAGTTCATCGCCCCAGCCAAGAGCAGACCCTCGCGAGGCTGTTCTTCCTTGTATTGTTCATCATCATCAACCCAAGAGGCAATCCACCACGCCACACACTGGAGTAGGGTATTACACCACAACGGTGGCCCGAACTAGTATAAACCCTGTGTCATTCGTGTTGTTCTTTCCATTGCTTAGATCTTAGCAAGGCGGAGGGGTGCAGGTAGGTAGGAGGCGAAATCTCCGCGCACACCCCAGTGTTCGAACCTCAAGGGTCTGCCGGAACCCGAAATCTGACATAACTAATACTTTGTTCCTCTCTTTTAGGCGCGGCACAACAAGACAGATGTGCCAAAGCTGTTCGACCTCTATGCCATGGCCCATAGTGCCCCGTATAAGAAGGCCAAGGCATTCTTTGAGCTGATCTCGATGATCCAAAGAACTTCACCAACCGCGCCTCCCACAACAAGCTCGTGAGGTACAGAGACAAGGGGAAGGCGAGGAAAGGGCCGGACTTTAACCCGAGCCAGCCTATTGATCCAGAGCTGGTGATGATATCTGGTGGCAGGAGGAACCATGGCTTGTTAGCCATTGGGGATGGACTAATACGTTGTACTAGCACTCTCCCGTAGATCAAGAGGCGCCAGACGAGCTCCGATCCTGAGATAAGGCCTCATCCACAGCCAATGGATCTCGAAATCAAGGTTAGTTATATAGAATCAGATACCTTTCCTCCATTACATTATGTGTGCGGCCGTCGATGATTACAATGCTAAAGAGGAGTGGTGTTGCAGGATGCTATTGAGGAAGAGAGAGCAAAGACCTAGGAGCTTCTGGCGGAGGAAAGGAGGCAGGCGGCGGAGAGGGAGAGAGAGACTGAGGAGAGGACGGCTAGGCTTTTGGAAGAGGAGAGGAACCAGAACGACTTGGCTAACCAGGCCATATACGAGCTCTTCACGGTAAGTTTCTTCTGCATATTAGCTAAATCATGCACACAATGTTCCTTTCATTAGTAACTAATATGACTGACTCGTCAAAACCAAATGTGCAGTCCATGTGCGAGAAGAACGGTCAGACCCCTCCGCCGATGCCAGTCATTGCTCCAGCGGACACGATGAGTTTCATTTGAATGGACATTACTTATTAGTCTTCACATTTGAGTTGCATCATGCTAACGAGACATTGCAAATGATCTTTAATTTGGTGCAGCATAACTCCCGACAAGCATCGACGTCTGCCATTGGCGTGAGCAAGAACCCTGATCCTCCTCCGTCTGCCACTACCGCGAGCAAGAACCCCGATCCTTCACCTACGGGTTGACGGTAAGTTTTGCCTAGTGCTTTGCTTAATTAGCTCCAAAATGACCTATTTAACCTAGGATATCTCTAAAAATGACCTATACTTAGCATTTTTTCCTCCAAAATGACTTAATATGCTTAGCCAGCTCAAAATTGACCTATTTAACCTAGGATGCTTAGCTTAAAATGACCTAGGATGCTTAGCTCAAAATGACCTAGGATGCTTAGCTCAAAATGACTTAGTATGCTTAGCTAGCTCAAAAATGACATGATAACCATACTTAGCTCCAAAATGACCTATTTTACAGATATAAGTTGCATCATAATAATCTTCACATTTTAGTTGCATCATAATAATTTTCTTCTTCTAGTCTTCTTCTTCTAACTTTCTTCCTTCCCATTTTGTAGATTTGCTTCAGATCACGGAAGCTTGGGTTGATGGAGTGCTTGTCTTTAGTTTTTGTTTTGACTTTCTGAAACTTGCTACCTATGATGAAACTGTGTAATATTGATGAAACTATGTATATGTATGGATGAAACTTGCTACTATTGGTAACATGTGTTGGATATATTTGCGTTCATGACTATTGGTAATATGTGTTGAATATGCTATATTGGTCATATATATATCTATGTTTGATTTTCCGTGAAAATGAATTGATATAAGAAAAACAAAATTAAATGAGGCAATATAGGCACTTTGCCATCTGCTGGCTGATGGCAAAGAGCTTTGCCATCCGCTGGCAGATAGCAAAGAGGCCACGTGGCAACAACCTGTGAAGCGCTCGTTTGGCCTATTTGTTCTCTTTGCCATCCGCCAGTAGATGGCAAAGAGCCTTCTTCCTTTGCCATCAGCTAGCCAATGGCAAAGAGCCTGCAGCCTTTGCCATCAGCTGGCTGATGGCAAAGAGCCTGCACCCATTGCCATCAGCTGGGAGATGGCAAAGAGCCTATAGCCTTTGCCATCTGCTGGCAGATGGCAAGGCACGCCGTTAGCCTCCTAACGTGGCTAACCCCGTTCCTCAGGCTTTGCCATCGACCAGCTGATGGCAAAGGCTACAGCCTCTTTGCCATCTGCCAGCAGACGGCAAAGAAGCCTTTACCAGAGTTTATTCAGCCGGCCCTTTGCCATCTGCTGGCAGATGGCAAAGCCCTTTGCCATCCACCGTCCGTGCCTTTGCCATCTTCCATGGCAGATGGCAAAGTGCCTAATTCCTATAGTGAGTCATGTTTTGCCCTGGACAATTTCATACTGAATTGATTTGCTGGTTTAGAGTAGAAATGTAGCGCCTAGTCTTCATCAGACCAAGGATATCCATGTTCCCATTGATGGAAGAGGTGAAATCGATACAAGCGGAATTGAGCATCCCATCATTGAATCCTGTCGTACACCTCCAATGTAGGTCCACCCTGTCAATAAATTCACGTGCAAACCACTAGTATTACTATCTAATGACAGTACAAAAAGAGTAGCAAGATAGTAGCAAACCATGTACCTTCGTAATGAACAGCTCATAGTTCCACCAATTGGATATAAAGGTTTGGAAGAAAACATGCTCCTAATATTGAACCATTTGGAGTTTTTGTGCAGTTCCACTAAAATCGAGCATCCCTGTTTGCATAGATATTGAAAGTGTGATTACTATAAAAGTGGCACTAGTTGAATTATAGACTCACAAATATAAGCATTCCAATTTCTAAATGGGAAAAGGTAGGAAGACTATTTCTAACCACCTGTTTGAAGGAATAAATAAACCAATGTTTTGTGGATGTCAGTAAGGCATACATAGTTTTTCTGGAAAAATGAACCATTCCTCACCTTTCCTCTTCTTTGAAGCATATTTTGTGCAGTTCAACTAAAATAAAATGCCATCATCGCCTTGATAATTCAGTGACAATGTACAAAAGGAAATGACTTAACATTACATCATGATGTCAGGTATGTAGTCGACAGACATTAGAGACAAACATACAGACCTCCTCCGATAACATAATGAACATTAATTTTAACAAAGGTGTGACTAGCCTTACCGGGATAATTTGAGTGAACTCTACACCCTCTATTCCTTAATATAAGACGTTTTCACAATTCAATTTAAAGTACCCAACGTCTAGTATTTAGAAAAATAGGTAGTAGTTTTTTGAGCACATATCTGGGAAACCTTACCACACTTTATTTATGGCCATATGCTAATGTAACACCATTCGAATAGTACAAATATACACTAATCCAGTGGCTAGTGCAACAGTAGAGTAGTTATTTTATTATAGGGTACAATACAATGGTTTTACTGAACAAATTTCAATAAAATCTAGCACTGGAAGATTTCTATAAGAATTAACAATACAAAATGTAAAGGTAACAAGTTTCAGCATTGGTATACAAGTTGTGCATGAGCATTAAACCAAATACAAAAGTCTGAAGGTAACTAGCATTATTAACTGGTGACAGTATAAAAAATGCAAACAATGTACCTTCAAGGTAAATATCATTTCGAACCCAAGGGGACCTAAAAATTGCTATCCCAATCTTGATAATCAGTCAAACATAAAAACTTGATAGAACGAATCAAGAGAACAGCCGGAGGAGGAGGTGCCCACTCTTGACCTTTCCTCTTGACACTGTACAAAAAAATTGACTTATGTCATGAAAGTTGGGTATGTAATCTATAAGCATTAACAATGCAAAATCTGAAGGTAGTAACAAGATTCATCATTGGTATACTAGCTGTGCAACAACATTAGAATGCCTTAGCTGAAAAATCTTTAATACATCCACAATGAACGGCTAACCCTGAAATAATCCAGTGACATTAAATGGCATTGCTTAAATTTATCAGTGGCATTAGACTGAATGTGGCATTAGTTAAATGTGGCATCACTTTAGCATTAGCATTGATTGACTTGACTGCTGGCATTATACTAACAGCAAAAAAGTGGCAATAAGAGCATGGGAGGCCCATTCAGACAATGGGCGCACCAGTACAATGTACCTCTACGGACGCATAGAGTGGTGAGGGAGGTATGGTTGCCCAGAGCAACAAATATCCAGGCAGAATATGTGGATTACGTCCCATTTTTGTTCTCTTTAGCCACCTTTTTCCTATGTGAGAAAAACAAACTGATCGACCTGGTCATTCTCTATTGTGTTGTCATGCCTTTCTACCCTTCTTCAACCAAGAGACATGAGACTCGTTCCTTAGCTACTGATTTTCCCCTTTTCAACCCAGATGCGGGTTCGATCCCTACTCTCTTGGACAGTACAGTCTCCCTTCCTTTCCTTATTCAACCCAGACATGGATTAGTCCGCATGAAGTAGGGTTTCCTTTAATAGTGCAAATTAAGGTTTTCGTCTACGTGACTAGCAGAGTAGAGGATAGGAAATTGGGAAGATGGTGGAGTGGAAAAAGATCCACATGCAGCGACATGGAAGATGGGGCAATAGAACAAGGGTATGGTTCGAAAAGAGGTAGCATACCTGAGGGTCGGCGGTAAGTGGCTTTGCTCGTGGTCGTCGTCCTCCGCACACACTACGGCAGCGAGCTTGGAGACGAAGGCCATCCCGCGCGGACGCTAGGTCTGAGAGGACGGCCTTGTCATCAGTGCATGACCTCGCTCGCCGTCGAGGAGTGTGTCAATGCTGCACGTCCTTTTCTTCCCCAGTGGATCTGTGACCACCGGTGAGGAGGGAGAGAGAGGCTGTCTTTTTTAGATCTAGAGAGAGGGTGATAGTGTGAGAAGCAAGTGGGAATCCCTTAGCAAGAAAGCGTTGAAGCTCCAACGTATATATCTTTTTTATACTACTAGTACTAGAGGTGGAGTAGTGGTAGAGTAGTTTATATTTTCTCTGCATACAGTACCAGCTAGTCGTGCTTCAAAACTGAATGGCACGCCATTAAAAAAATAAGGTCGAGAAATAATGCGGCACTTCGGGCCAACGAGGCCAGATCGCATTTTGCATGAGAAATGACACACCATGTTTCATTGACATGTGGTCCCGTTCCAACATGTCACTGAGACGATGGTGAGTCCTTTTGAACAATTTCTGAACGGACGACTATGCAGGCCGCGGCGCCTCTTCGTGTACCGTGGCAACCGTCCACCGCCTCTTCGCCTTCCCCTCTCGATTTGGAACTGCTGTCGCATGCTCTTCCTCCCTCCTCCATTTGCCTTCACCCTTCCTTCTGGCATTGTTCGATGGTCTTCTCCATGGAGGAAACAAGCCATAAACGACCCCGTTATTCTTTCCCCAATCTGAAAGATGACGTGGTGGAGGAACTCATTGGTCGGTGCAACGTCATCACCTCGGCTAGCATGGCAGGTTCATTCAAGACCATTCTCGACTCAACTAATAACATCATTACAAGGAACCCAAGGGTCCAGGAGCGGTTTGATCTCCCTTATCTTCTACGCTATAAGCCTGTTCGCATGGGCGCAGACGATGGAGGCCTCGCCTTGTGCGAGTTGATGGCGCTTGATAACGATACGTGTGATGTCAAGATGCCATCGCCTAAGGGTAAGGCTTGGGCTGGCGCAAATGGAGATTGTGTTGTTTATATTGGGTACAATTGTGAGTGGCAACTTGTGAATGTGTACACTCGTCAGTGGATTCCACTTCCAAAAATCTCAGATTGCCCCGAGGTTGAGCACACAGATGATCTACGTATGTTCAAATACGATCATGGTGGCTGTCATCTATGGAAGATAGCAATTTGTCGAGTTCCCAGCCACTCTTGGAATTACAAGAACTATGAAGTTGTTGCTATCTTCGACAAGCTTGTTGCCGTCGTTACTGATTCCACGGTTCGTCCATGGATATTGCTCAAAAATCAGTTTCTATACACGGATGAGTACTGTAATGCAATTTAATACGAGGATCTTGTGTTTGCTGCCACCACTCGTGGCACTATTTTTGCATCGGATCCTTGTTGTTTCGGTACGTTTGTCTTCCACCATAATTATAATTGTTTCATCCACATGGATGGGGGTTAGCAAGTTTCCCTTTACTAATTAACCTTCTTGTGTTTCAAAGGTCCTGTGAACATTCCACCACCTATACTTGAAAAAAATTATAACCAAGGGGGAGATGACGATGGTGATGATCACGAGCATGAGGACGAGCAGAACTTATATACTCAGTGGCGCCTGGCAACTAATTCTGATGGATCACCTCTTCTTGTCTGTATACAGTGCATCGAGATTGTTACTACTGAGGGAGCAGGTGTTGTCTCCCATGCTCGCCCTCTCGGGACCTATTCCAACACCCGTTGCAGGGTATTCGAGATGGATACTAGTGTGCTAGCACGAACACCTTCTCCCTGGTATAGTATTGATAGTCTTGGAGAAAACTCGCTCTTCCTTGGACCAAACTATCTAATGATGGTGAAAGGCAATCCAGCTACTGTTGACAGAACGTTACTACCATTTATGAGAAGCAACTGTATCTATACCTTGGACATTGTGATGGTTCCCTACCCTAGTCCTGATATATGCCGCATCAGCCTGGATGATCAGTCCTCTGTTTCTCTCGATATTGACAATAGTTGGCCCTTCCCAAAGCACCTATGGTTCAAAGCAAGCGTTTCCAATGCCGACGATTGGTTGAGTTGAAGTTCGTTTCATTGATTATTATTTGTTGTGTGATGAAAACTTCAGTATTTACTAGAATGTTTTGTTGGAAATAATCTATAATCCAACATGTGTTCTCGTTGTCGTTGTGTGTTGATGACTTGTTGTATGTAATTGTTCGCACACAAACACGTCACCGTGTACCCTCGACGCCGGGGGTGATGCACCACAGCTCACGTCAACGGAGACCCGTCTGGAAGCGTGGTACGCGGGAAATCCGGCGGGTGCTTTTGAAGACCCGAAACTCCACACGCCCGGGAGGGACCCCGTCTGGACGCGCGGCGGCTAAGGGCTGCCCTAGGTCGGCCTGACCACCCCTAGGGCCTCGAGATTCACTGCCCTGCAAAAGAAAAACGAACGAAGAACGAGGAAGAAGAAGAACTAGGGTTAAGGAGAAAAGATAAAAGATAAAAGTGGTAGATGATTTGATCGACTGTGTGTTGTTTAATCGGCCGTCACCCCTTAGGTATATAAGAGGCGGCTGGACTTCGCGTGCAAGGACAAGGCTTGGATTCACGTCCAAAACCCTAGTCAAATTAAGATTGGTTTTATCCGAACTTTCCAAAACTGTTTGGTTTAAACTGGCTGCACCTTGTGGGTCTTTTTGTGGTGGTAAACTACCTCAGATGGAAACAAGTCCAAAAGCAATCTTGACTGTTTCGACGAGGCGAACAACTTTCATGTTGAATATTTTTTGATCAGAGGTCATCCTGAGGGTCATATTGCTCATGCAAAATAGTCTACTATTCGCGCTACCTCGCGCAAAACAGGCTATACTCGCACTACCCATCAGACATGGCGTCTTGTGGGGCGCGTCATTTTTTGCCTCTTGACAGAGCTGCATTCCGATGTCTCTAGCGATTTCATACGAATTCAGATTGAAATGATTCTTATATCAAAATCGATCGTTTCGACGAGACGAAGACAATCCGTGTAGATCATTTTTCCATACGAGACGGTCTTGGGGCGCAATGAGCCGAATAGTGTTCTGAATACAAAATCTTAGTATTTCGAACACAACTTCGGCCTTCGAGATGAGATCGGATGGCGATGGCCCAAACTTCAAAGATGTTTACATCGACAATATGGAACTTTTTTATGTAGATCACTTCTCCATTTGAGGCCGTATTAATTAAGTTCTTGACCGTGCCAAAATCTGGTGTCAACACATGCCCCCTTGTTTTCGGCAAAACTTGCATGCCAAAAAATAATTTTCAATGTATTTTTTCTAAGGACGATGTCAACACTCCATTGGCCATTTATGTTTCTCAGGGCAATAATTATGTATCGGGCATGTTTATGATAAGGACGATAGTTATTTATCGGCCGTGTCTTTGCTTGGGACGATAGTCATATATCAGTCATTGCTTATTTGAACCTCTTGATGCAACTTGGGTGAAAACTTCTCAACTTATATAACACTCCAATGATAAGGTTCCATAGATATGTATCTCAAAGCCATCCTCTGAACCATATTATTCACCCTTTCGCTAGGACTTTGCAGATAATCAAGAATGAACTTCCTGCAATCCTTGCTTTGCCTGCATAAAAGTTTCATTAGTGGCCAAGGTGGTGAGCTCCAATTCGGCCTTACCTATGTTGGCAAGAATAAGCATCGGCTATTGATAGATGTGCAATACACCATGACAGACATGGTAGCCGGATCTCTCCAATTGTCATGTCTAAATATATGAACAATTTTAATGCAACCCAATGTAAATTTTGCATCTAGACATACCCTAAGATAAACTATAAGTGATTCGTCAAAACATTGATAACCCTTGGATATTTTTTGCACTACTCATAACGAATCACCGAAAGCCTCAATATGTATAGCACCTATAGCAAGTAAAAGAGTCAATCCGAATAACAATGCATATTCGGCCTTGATTAATCGTGCATAAAAATATTCTGAGCGACATGAGGCTTCAAAAATAGTACCATAAAAAGATATATAAACAACACCAACACTTTGGCCATTGCTATGAATTGAACCATCAAAACATAATCTCCATAGTACTAGAGAGACAAGACTAATATTAATATTATCCATGACATTCATCCGATGTTCAATAATAAAATCAGCTATGATTTGGCCTCTTATAGATCTCAAAGATGCATAAGCCAAATCATATCCAAACAAAGTATAAGCCCACTAACCAATTCATAGCTGCAGCTATGAATTGGTCTATGCAGCATATATTCAATGACATTGGTCATGATGTCTCAACCCCATTCAATCATAATATAGGCATACATATAAATTTCCATGAGCATGTACCTTATCTCGCTCTCCAATCGAACTAAGGACGATGTTAGAATACTACACCGGCCATGCATTGACACACTCTTAGGACAATAGATAAATATCGTCCATTACCATGTAAACTTCATTCAAAGCACATATAGCCGAAATAAACAAGTGAAATGACAAATCAAGTATTTCGGCCCTTTGGATCAGTAACAAACGTGTAGCTAATCAAATGTATAGTGACTTGGTAATACCCTTTCATGACATAAGAAATTATATTGCATCCATGGATTAAAATAAGCCCATTGAGGGTTACCAATCAAACCTGATGACGAATTCCATGGCATAGGCATTAATGGCATAGTTGAAGAATATTAATAATGTGTAGACCAAAGATGTTGAAACCTTTGGCCTGGTCCTTCATAGTTTTCACTCTTTTCCTTCTTCACCTTTGCCTCACTTCTTGTAATGGAAGTTTGCACATAATTCTTATTTTGAGCACTTCCTTTGGGAACCCATGCCATGTTCCTTTCTTCAAGTTCTTGTGCACTAAGTTTTCGTAATTTCTTCTTTTGCCAATACGATAAGCCGAGCAGGCATCTCAGCCGTGATTCTGTTTTGACCAATTTTAATTCCTTTTTGGCCTTGTGCACTCTCAACTTGTTTTCTTCAGATTTGGCACTTTGACTCTCAATAATTGGTTGCTTTGTCTCATTGTCTTTAGTAGCCAATGTCAACATATTAACTGGCTCTTTTTCATTTGAGATCAAATCTGAAGTTACACTCTTACGACCATCTCTTTTAACACGGTAAACTTGCTTGACCACCTCTTTCTTCTTCCTTGAGCTCTGGACCAATTCTTTATGATTGAAAACGGTCTTTAACATGTGATTGTTCAAATGTTGATCTTCTCAGAGCTCCATGATATTGGTGAGATGGTCTAAAATAAGATGGAGAATTTCCCTTGTATCATACATGTCCCATGATGGATATGGATCTATATCAGCATAGGGAGGCATCCACGACATTGGCATTGGCATCCCAAAATAAGGATATGAATATGTTGCATTAAAATTCTCACTTTGCCAATACCAATCCTCATATTTACGCCTTGGGGTGATCTTAGTTTCTTTGCATGATTTGGACGATAAGTATTCTTCTCTTCACTCTTCTTTTGATATTTATCCAATAGTTCAGTGAAGGTGATTTTTGATCGCTTACACTTGCGCTTATTTCGGCCTTTGTTTTCTTTTGGTTTGTTTTCGTCGATCATTGGATTTGTTGCTGCCCCCCAGTCCTTGGCGTCTCCATTGTAGCTTCGATGGAATTCTCGCCCTCAAGATTATGTTCATTATGCTCTTCAACAACTTCTTTACTTGAAAGCTTGATCTCATCACCTTCAGTTTTTACCTTCTCTTTAAGTGGATCGGCTTGAAGCAGCCGATGCAAAAACTTTCTGCCAATGGGACCAATCGGAAAAGACTTGTCATCTCTTGGTGTCCCAACAAAATTCAATCGTCCTTTAACAATGGAAGATTTAATTATTTGACGAAACATGTTGCAATCCTCAAAATTATGCTTGGACGAATCATGCAACTTACAATACATTCGTCCCTGGACAGATGGCTCAACATGGTGATCAAGAATTCTAATATAATTATTTCTCAACAACAAATCAAAGATTTGATGACAGATATTGGAATTGAAGGTAATCTTTTATTTTCTAGCCGATCTTGCTGTGAAAACGGCTTTGGAGTTAAGCAAACGATTGGTTCAGATTTTGTATCACCCCATTTAGCTATGATTTTTATTTTGCATTCTTTTACCGATGTCATTGGATAAGATATTATACTAACATCGGTTTTCTGAAAAGAATCTAACCTTGGCTTTATGTTTCTGAAACAAAAATAGTTAGAACATGCATGCCTCAATTGAGACCAAGAGTAAGCCAAGTATGAAACAAGCAAAGCTACCCATGTAGATACGAACTTTAAATAAAGAAATGGGGAAAACCTTGATTGCAACAATAAGTCAGTATCGGTCTTTATAAATGGCGCAATGGGTTGACCGATATGTTCTATAACAATTTTATTGCTAACAAGTAAATTACTCTCCTTCATTAGTCCTTCAAAATTACTTAAGAAGATTTTTCTAATATATGCATCAACAATAAAGTTTTGACCAAATCTGAAAATAGGTAAATTACTTGCTAAACATACCTCTTCAAATATGTTGGGAGAGCATGCCGGTGATGTGACTTGAACAATATCTTGCTTCATCTTTGGGTGGCTCCCCAACGCCTCTTCATCATCTTTTTCTTGATTCCGTGCATCATTACACTGAAGGTTTTTGTCGGCCGAACTTTGTTCTGCTACTTGTTCTTGTCCTTGAAGCTTGTCAATTTCTACGGCACGAAACTCATAGGGTAGGAAGTAGGTTCCATTAACTTCATAAAAATCAAGCACCATTGTTTTCCTATGCTTGCCATGCCCTTTCTCAGCAATGTTTTCCTCTTTGAATGTGATGGATTCGAAATATATACTACTTGATTCGGCTTTTTCAACCAAAGCACTTTTGGTTTCTGAATCATCATTCTTTTCATCGATTATATCAATTGGCAAGGCTTCTTTTCTTTGAGCTAATTCCCTATCAATTCTCTCTTGGCGAAGTATTTGCACCCTATCGCGCAAAGCTTTAACTCCCCTCTCAATTTCAGCCCGCTCTAGATTAGTTTGCCCCCCAATGCTTTTAGGATCTTTTGGCAATGAAGTGTTAGTGTTGCCGAAATTTTTGCAATTGTGTAGGGGGTGTATAATATGCTCCAGTACTAGGTAGAGGTGTATGCACTGCTGTATAACCATATGCTCTCTCACCAATACTATCAATTGATGAAGTTTCATCTTCCTGCAAAACTCTAGCCTTTATTGCAGCATAATCAGGAAACAGTCCATTTTCATATTGTTCAAGGCAAAGAGCACTAATTCTCTTGTTTTGTGCCAAGCTCTTTTTTAATGCAGCCACAACCGCTTCTGGAAGGGATTGCTCCGTAATACTTTTAGATTCTTTCGACAATGATTCATGAGTGTTGCCGAAATTCTTGAATTGCGTAGACTATGCATTATATGCTACAGTATTTGATGACAGCACATGTGTTCCTGTAAAAATTTCACCTATTCGGCTATGACCACGAAGATGCAGGGCCGAATTATGAACATCTATAGTTGCATACGGCGCTGAAAAATTACTAACAATAGGTGTAGCATATGATGGTTGAGAGTAACTGGCCGAATAGCTAGTAGTAGCATGGCCAATTCTCCCATCCATCGGCAAGGTTGGATTCACATATTGCAAATTAGTTGTCGATGAATAAAAAGGTGAAACACTTTCTTGTATACTATTGGAAATTTTAACATGAGGTATTTCAAATTGATTAACCAAACCCATCATGTTGTTCATCATCATATGGATTTGTGGGGTTGCCGATGCATCAGAGTTTGGATACATATGTTGCACATTGCTAAAATCATAAGAATTTGAAGCATGAAGATAGTTTTGCATCGACCCTTGCACATAATTAGATGCATGATTGATAAAACTAGGGCTAGCCGATACATTATGCTCATTAGGTGATCCAGCAACAACATATGGATTATTTCCATCTACAAAGGGGAATTAGGTATTCCTATTACCTTTGTAGATTGCGGCAACTTGATGATGATCTCTTCGTAGCAAAAACGGGCTACAAACCGTTCAAAACTTCATCCCCATCGGAGTTGCCAAAAAGTATGTCCACACATGAACACGTCACCGTGTACCCTCGACGTCGGGGGTGATGCACCGCAGCTCACGTCGAAGAAGACCCGTCCAGAAGCGCAGTACGCAGGAAATCCGGCGGGTGCTTTTGAAGACCCGAAACCCCACATGCCCGGGAGGGACCCCGTCTGGACGTGTCGGCGTTCTGGGAATGGGGGTCCCCAGACTTGCCTACCTGCGGCCCACGGCGTGGCTAAGTCATCAGGCCGTACGACCCATCTTCATCAACAAGGCATCCAAGACCTTCGCGAGGGTCCAAGCCTCGCAAGGCGGATGACGCAAGACCTCCTCTGGAGTAGCCTAGCCAGGCAGCCTCACGAGGAGCGTAGATATCAAGGCGGGGCAAACCTCATGAGGCCCTCGTGACGTGAGCCATGACGCACGACGCCAGGCGGGCGCCAGGCGGGTGCAGGCACGCACAGTGTTTTTATTTCCTCTTTGGTGCTAAGGAAGCCAGCGCAGACGAAGAGTACTAAGGGATCAGGCAGATGTTGCTATATCGGTGCAACGAGACCAAGACCAGGAGAACGGCAAGAAGGAGGTCATCATGGAGCCCAAGACAACGTCACCACCAGAGCCTTTCGCATGCGTAGACCACTTTTGACAGGATGGCTTGTACTAGCTATCCCCCTTCAAATTTACCCACCGTTGTTGGCTCCCTTCCCGCTCGATATTTGGGAAGAGGACCAGGGCCTATATAAGTAGAGCTAGCCACCACAGTGGGAGAGAGGAAAAAACATAGCCTCAGGCATCTCATCTTAGCTTGATCAAACCCAATAGAGAGCCTACTCACAAGAACACCTCAACCTCAGGAGGCTGTTCTTCCCTTGTACTGTTCATCATCAGCCCCAGAGGCAATCCACCACCACCACACTGGAGTAGGGTATTACGCCACAACGGTGGTCCGAACCAGTATAAACCTCGTGTCTTGTTTTTGTTGCGAGTTCGTCGAGTTAGTCCGCAAGATCTAAGCGAGCAAGGGCGTAGATCGGTAGGAAGGAAAGACTTCGCGCGCACCCCAGTGTTCGAACCTTAAGGAAATGCCGGAACCCCACATCCGACATTTGGCGCACCAGGTAGGGGTGCGCCGTAGCTTCCCTTCCATCAGTTTGTCACTCCGTCGCTCCGTCATCTCCATGGCGGACGCTCGCCATGATCGAGCTGAGCGTCGGGCTGCCCTCACCGCCTGCGTCGCTCAGACGGCTCCCGTCGGTGGGCCACATCGCCTTTCTCCGTCTCCCGCCGCCAACGCTGCCACCGGCCTGGCGGGGAACGAGCAGCAGGCGTCCTCGTTGCATCCTTCGGTTCGGCAGGACGGCCGCACCACCACTCCATCGCTGACCCCTGCCGGTTCTTCGTCTCGCGTGCACCGCGCTCCCATGGAGGCACGGGCCACGCTCCTCATGATGAACGAGCTCCTGTGCTACCGCCCTATCGACGACCTCTACGAGGAGTGGCTCGACCGCATCGCCGATCTCGTCCGTGCCGCAGGGGGCTCTCCGTCGCCGTCCCACTCTCTGCCTCCCCCTCAACCAGCCGCGGGCGACGGGGCTCATGGCGTCCCTCCACCACCTCAGCCCCAAGACGGCGCCTTGGTACCAAGGCGCGTGGCTCCATGGCGTGATCTGCTGTGCCCGGCGCCCGCGTGCGAAGAGAGAAGCTGCCAAGAGATTCCGCAGCCGCGAGAAGCTGCACCTACGCTCCCCGCACCACCTTGTCAAGACCGCACACCGCCCGCAGCGGTGCAGCGTGGACTTCGTCAAGACCAAGTTCCACCTCCGAAGCAGGCCCCGACAACCACGGCTGCCTGTCGCGCCTTCACCCCCGAGATGCGTAGCGTCTCCTAGTCAGGCAAGTTCAAGCCGGATCTGCCTCCTCGCTACGACAGTACCGCCGACCCCGCGGAGTTCCTGCAGCTCTATGAGCTCAGCATCAAAGCAGCCAACGGCGACGAAAAGGTCATGGCGAACTGGTTTCCCATGGCTCTCAAGGATGGAGCTCGCTCCTGGCTCCTGAACCTGCAGCACGGCTCGATCTCCTCCTGGGACAAGATGCGCGACCGCTTCGTCGCCAACTTCCAGGGCACTCGCGACCGCCCACCAGCCGCAGTTGATCTACACCGCATCAGGCAGCAACCAGGAGAGACCCTCCAGCAGTACATCCAGTGCTTCAACAACACCCGCCTCAAGATCCCCAAGGTCACGGACGAGGCCATCATCTCCGCATTCTCCAACGGCGTCCGTGACGTCAAGATGAAGAAAGAGCTCGCCATCCATGAGGAGCTCTGCACATCTCAGGAGATGTTCAATCTGGCGACCAAGTGCGCAAGAGCTGAGGAGGGGCGCCTCTCCCTCCTTGAGCTGCCAGCCATGGGCGCGGAGGAGAAGAAGGCCAAGGCCAAGGACGTGAAGCGCAAGGAGGCAGCTGTGCTCGCAGCGGAGCCCGATATCAAGCGGGGCAGAGATCAGCCCGAGTCATCCAAGAACGGCCGACCATTCTGCGCCTTTGAGAACCTAAACACCCACAACACCAGCGATTGTCAAGAGCTCAGCACCATACGGGAAGGACGCTACGGTCGATGCCCCGAGCGCAATGATTGGGGCTACGGCCGCGGAGGAGGACGTGGAGGCGGACGCTGGGATGACCGTGGCCCGCGCCAGGAGTGGCACGACTAGCCTTGTGAGGACCGCTGGAAGGACCAACCTCGCGAGGGTGCCTGGAGAGACCCGCCACGCGAAGATCGCCCCTAGGGAAACGCCGGTCTTCCCCCGCTACCGCCACCAAGAATGAACGACGACCACCACCAGGACGAGGGGGCTGGGGGCTTCCAGGAGCCGCGTGCGATCGTCTGCATCTTGGGCGGTGCCCAGGCCCTAGCCTCTTAGTGCACCTTCAAACAGTTCGCTCGCGAGGTGAACGCGGCGCTCCCCAAACTCGAGGCCACGCGCCCGCTCATGTGGTCCCAATGCACCATCACTTTCAACTCGGCGGATCAGCTCCAGTGCGCAGCCACCACTGGCGCCCTCCCTATGTTGTGTTCCCCAGTCATCAGCAATGTGTAGGTGACCAAGACCCTCATCGATGGCGGCGCAGGGCTCAACGTCCTGTCCATCGACACGTTCGACAACCTCCAATTGCCTTATGAACAGCTCCAGCCCACCAAGCCTTTCTCAGGATTGACTGACGGCTCCACCACACCGATAGGGCAGGTCCATCTGCTCGTCACCTTTGAGGAGTGCAAGAACTACCGTACCGAGCTCATCGACTTTGACGTCGCGCACATCCGCCTACCGTACAATGCCATCCTCGGGTATCCGGCCCTGGACAAGTTCATGGCAGTCAATCATCACGGCTACAACGTTCTCAAGATGCCAGGAAGTGGAGGAATCATCATGGTCCCGTGTGAAGAGAGGGATGCGGTGTGCTACCTCGAGCGCGCCTTTCAAGCCGCAGCAATCAACGACCCCGACAGCAGAAATGAAGGCCCTTTGGAGGCCATCCCCAAGAAGAAGAAGCCGCGCCGTGCAGGACCTCAGGAGGATGGCATCGCGGCAGGAGCCTCGTCAGGACCAGCGCCCGCTCCAGGGGCGCCTCCCTCCATCACATAGGAAGGCGTGCCCAGCGCCCTCCTCAAGCAGGGCTTGGGGACTCTCTTCTTGAGGGCCTCAGACCTTTCCAACCTCACGAGGGAGGCGCTTGGGCACTACTTGGAGGCGTGCTTCGCGACACGTGACCCTCAGGAGAGCACAAGGCAAGGAGTGCCCACCACTCAGGAGTTCATCACCAGGACCACCCACGAACTGCAAGAAGCAAGAGCCATGCACGGCGACAGCCGCCCACGAGGCGCAGCTCCGCATCCTGGCGAGGATGCTGGGCTGTGTGTCTACATCAATGTCCCAGGGCTCAATAGGGTCGTGTCTCAGGAGCGTTTCTGGCCTTCGCGTGTGGGCCGCTGCGAGGTCCCGCGGCACAGCTACGTTTGTATGCCTTTCGGCTTGCCAAGCGTGGCATCGGCCTATCAGCGCAACATGCGATGTGTCCTGGCGGCTCAGGAAGCCAAGTACCACGCCATTCTGGAGGAGATGGAGACGGTCTTCAGGGAACCTCCCGAGCCCCCAGAGCCTCCCGAGGCTAAGGGTTCTGGCGGCTCATGAGGAGTCATTTCTTCAACGCACGCCTTCAGCTGCACCAACTCTACTTCGTCTACAGAACCAGGTGACATCTTCCAAGCTCGTTTAGCTGGGAGCGCCCCTCAGGCTGCATTATTCCCAGGCGCGTGGGTCCATCCCTGCGGCATGTATCCCTTTTGCTTATGTCTTTAGCTTACCATGTTGGGGGCACCCCTCGGGCTACATCATCCCCAAGCCGCTCAGGCCGGACCCGATGGCATGTATCTTCCTGCATTTACCCAAGCTAATTTTCCTTCCCTGCTTAACCTGCCTATGGTTATCACCTACTCGATCATCGCCTCCCACGGGGCCTCCTCATAGGCACGGTGCTGGTGCATGGGTCCGTCCCTGCCACGTCGACAAATCTAAGAGGTCGAGCTCTGGCTCGCGGCACGCCCCGTGCACGTCACCTCACCAGGCCCTTAGTGCCTTCACTTCATCCGGACCAACCAGCGGCAGGCTGACGGCTATAACGGCAAACCATGTTCTTCTTGTGCCTGTTCACAGGGACCTAGAGGGGAGGATGGCAGGCGGCACCGCGAGTCTCCTTTTCTCTCATGTAATTCGCTTGCGCGTTAAAAGGGGGGCTCCTGAGCATCGCGACTCAGGAGCTCTTACTGGCTCTCCAGCCCTCACCCCCTAGCCTTCACCACGGCATCGCGACCTGGCATACCAGCAGCGGCTGAGCTCGCTCGAGGGCCGGGACCTGAGGACGTAGAGCCCTAAGGAGAACATGAGGGGAGAGAAACTCGTATGGGCCGGCCTAGCTATGCCGCACGAGTAGACGCGTAGCCCTAGCGCAACATCAGGAGTCGCCACGAGATCAACAAGATAAGTCCCGCACTCGGATCGGCTAAATGTTTGGGCCTAACGGTCACTCATGCCTTGCCGCAACCCCGTTGCGGCCATGTCAATTCCCTTTCTCGCCTTACCATGGCTGCTTGAGCGCTAAGGGGGACCTCCTGAGCATCGCGCCTCAGGGGCTCTTACTGGACCTCGGACCACACACCTCCTGGCCTTGACCACGGCACGCGACCTGGCATACCAGTGATGGCTGTAGCCTGCCTGGGGACTGGGACCCGTTAGCGTAGAGCAACAAGCTATTGCGAGGAAAGAAAGGGGGACCGAGCCTTAACAGGACATGCGTTCACCAAATTCTCATAACAGAGAAGATAATCACAACAGACAGTACGGACCCTTACATGCCCCCATGGGGTAATTCATGATTCTTCATAGGAAACAAAAGCTGATACTAAGGGGAATCCTATCTACATCCTTCCGTGGTGGACACCATCATCAACAGTGGGCCACGGGAGGCCGGCGCCAACCCCATCCAGATCAGCGGCGGCGATGGTCGGACGCCTTAGCTCTGCTCCGAGCGCGGCGAGAGCTTGGGGGCACGTAGCTATCGTCGCTCGTCTCCGGAGTCTCGTAGAGCTCAGGAGAGCTGCTGGATTCCCAAGGGCTGCTGCTGCTGGAGTGGTCGCGAGCGGAGCGTGCATCAGCCTCACGCTCCTCTCCGGAGCAGCACTCCAGGCGGCGGCCCTCAGCATCGAAGACCTTGAAGAAGAGAGTGGAGACGCCGTCGTACTCGAAGTGGATCACGAGGGCGCCCCTTGCATGGAAGACCCGCGCGATCTCGCCCCAGCCGCGAGTCATGAATATCTTGCCGGTGGGGACCGCTTCGTTCTCCGCTCCGGTCGCTGGAGCGCTGCAGTCGGCGTGCTGCAGCCAGAGCTCGAGAGGCCCCCTCGGCGGCATCACATCAGAGAAGAACCGCGGGAGGCGGATCCATGAGCTTGGGGGGATCGGCGCCCACAGCACCAACTCGCGCGAGGAGTCCGCGGCGTGAACACCAAGGGCGACGGTGCGCATTGCTGTGGCGCGGCGACCCCGGATGCGGCGTGGGCGGCGCTACTCGTCACTTTGTCCTCCCGAGCCCTCGGCTCGGGCGTACAAGGGCAGCGGGTACCCCGGAGGAGGCCGCTTGCACCAAGGCCTCAACACCACCTGCATCGCCGCTTCATCACGGTGATGGATCGACCTTTTCTTCGGCGGAAGAGGCCCCGGATCATCACGGGGAGCCTTTCCTTTCTCTTCCATAGAAAACTTTCTAATGGGCGCCAATGTTGTCAGCAGTGGAGCAAGGAGGAAGAAGCAAGCAAGCGAGGAAGAGATAGGCGACGGGGGCTCTGCCCCCTCCCCATTTATAACAAGAGAAGGCCAACCGGCATCTCCCATGACCGCAGGTAATGATGGTTTTCCTTGCATGTCACATGGACTTGTCAAGTCGTGCAGTTGCTGAGGCAGCATGGGGAAGCGGAGAAGCCATCGTCCAATCAACTGCCACGCGTCGACCGAGGCCGCGGGCTTTTGGGGGCCTGCGGTGCTCCGAACTTGGCTCTTGGCTTCGCCACGAAGCCAAGCCTGAGCGCACCTTGGGCCCGAGGGCTACTGTCGGCGTTCTGGGAATGGGGGTCCCCAGACTTGCCTGCCTGCGGCGCACGGTGTGGCTAAGCCATCAGGCCGTACGGCCCATCTTCATCAACAAGGCATCCAAGACCTTCGCGAGGGTCCAAGCCTCGTGAGGCGGACGACGCAGGACCTCCTCTGGAGTAGCCTAGCCAGGCAGGCTCACGAGGAGCGGAGATATCAAGGCGGGGCAAACCTCACGAGGCCCTCGTGACATGAGCCATGACGCACGACACTAGGCGGGCGCAGGTGCGCACAGTGTCTTTATTTCCTCTTTGGTGCTAAGGAGGCCAGCGCAGACGAAGAGTACCGAGGCATCAGGCAGAGGTTGCTATATCGTTGCAACGAGACCAAGACCAGGAGGACGGCAAGAAGGAGGTCATCGTGGAGCCCAAGACGGCGTCACCACCAGAGCCTTTCGCAGGCGTAGACCACTTTTGTCAGGATGGCTTGTACTAGCTGTCCCCCTTCAAATTTGACCGCCGTTGTTGGCTCCCTTCCCGCTTGATATTTGGGAAGAGGACCAGGTCCTATATAAGTAGAGCTAGCCATCACAGTGGGAGAGAGGGAAAAACAGAGCCTCGGGCATCTCATCTTAGCTTGATCCAACCCGATCGAGAGCCTACTGACAAGAACACCTCAACCTCAGGAGGTTGTTCTTCCCTTGTACTGTTCATCATCAGCCCAGAGGCAATCCACCACCACCACACTGGAGTAGGGTATTACACCACAACGGTGGCCCGAACCAGTATAAACCTCGTGTCTTCTTGTGTTGCGAGTTCGTCGAGTTAGTCCGCGAGATCTAAGCGAGCAAGGACGTAGATCGGTAGGAAGGAAAGACTTCGCGCTCAACCCAGTGTTCGAACCTGCAGGGTTTGCCGGAACCCCACATCCGACAGGACGCGCGGCAGCTAAGGGCTGCCCTAGGTCAGCCTGACCGCCCCTAGGGCCTCGAGGTTTGTCACCCTGCAAAAGAAGAACGAGCGAAGAACGAGGAAGAAGAAGAACTAGGGTTAAGGAGAAAAGATAAAAGATAAAAAGTGGTAGATGATTTGATCGATTGTGTGTTGTTCAATTGGCTGTCACCCCTTAGGTATATAAGAGGTGGCTGGACTTCCCGTGCAAGGAAAAGGCTTGGATTCACGTCCAAAACCCTAGTCAAATTCGGACTGGTTTTATCCGAACTTTCCAAAACTGTTCGGTTTAAACTGGCTGCACCTTGTGGGTCTTTTTTGTGGTGGTAAACTACCTCAGATGGAAATGAGTCCAAAAGCAATCTTGACAGTTTCGACGAGACGAACAAGTTTCATGCTGAACGTTTTTCGATCAGAGGTCATCTTGAGGGTCAAATGGCTCTTGCAAAATAGGCTATTATTCATGCTACCTCGTGCAAAACAGGCTATACTCGCGCTATCCATCAGACATGGTATCTTGTGGGGCGCGCCATTTTCTACCTCTTGGCAGAGCTGCATTCCAATGACTCTAACGTTTGCATATGAACTCTGATTGAAACGATTTTTATATCAAAAACGATCGTTTCGACGAGACGAAGACAATCCATGTAGATCATTTTTTTCATACGAGGCGCTCTTGGGGGCGTAATGAGCAGAATAGTGTTCTGAATACAAAATCTCAGTATTTAGAACACAACTTCGGCCTTCGAGATGAGATCGGATGGCGATGGCCCAAACTTCAAAGATGTTCATATCGACAATACGAAACTTTTTTTATGTAGATCACTTCTCCATTTGAGGCCATATTAATTAAGTTCTTGACCGTGCCAAAATCTAGTGTCAACAGTAATTAATGGTACATTTGCAAATGCATGTCATAGACTCAATTTATGAATGGTTTTCGAGTCACTTCTTGTAGTATGAGTACCGTAGTAGTATAGCTAGCATCCGGTTAGTATATGAAGTTGCCACATCACATAGAGCCAACCTAATATTGGAGTATGCTAGCCCTCCACCGGCGCGCCGCTTCAAATGGCGGACGAAGTGAAAGGTCGTGTCACCTTGTGTCTAGATCTGAGATGCCATGTGTATTAGATGAATGACTCCAAGTTTGACCACCGTGATGCTTGGCACGAGCCGAGGAACACTGTTGGAGAGACCCCCCTCATAATTTTCCTACATTGGTTGTTTGATTCATAGGATAGAATGCTATAGGATTTTTTTCCTATGTAATCATGTTTTAATTGGCAATCTAGCATCCACTCCAACTTTTGTTTCACTTTCTTTGTTCCTACGAAGAGAGTACTTGCTCTAAATGATGTGCCGCTGCAAGAGCCGCCTATATTAATTAACCATACTCTAAAAAGGTGGACCCGCTTTGGCTATAGTAGTACTGTACTAGGTTAGTAGGTGACCTTGTGCTTGGCTCTTCTCCTCTTCCAGAAGTCGAACAATACTTATGGTACTACAGTAGTACTTCTGGCAGTCTGACACCAAATGAACTACTGCACGTCCACCGCTTGTAAGCAAAAGTTTCTCCTCGTGCTGCGAGCCATCGCGCATGCGTTGGCGAGGGAGAAGGCGTAGTAAGCAATCTTCTCGTCATTCTACGAGTTGACGGGACACATAAAAGTTACATACATTTATTATTACTCTCTTCAAAAAGGGCCGACCATGTCCATGGCTACCATCCCGTGCTCTGTCATTGAGTACCTGCACTATTCACGTGCCATCGAGGAGAAACAATATTGCGTAGTACTAGGTGCCATCAAAGTGCAGGACTCACTTACGTACTGCATATCTCCATTTTCTTGCATGACACACCACCTTGATGCTAGATGTCCCGTGTGTCATGGAGGCATATCGTATGATTTTTAAAATGGAGGCATATAGATGTACCGCGCGTCGGCAAAAGGATGAAGAAAGCTCATGTCTTAAATGAAAGAGTGGAAGAACATAGATTCCCGACGACCGAGAAGGAGCAACAAACCTCGTGGTGGAGCGTCTGCACTCATAATATTTTATATTATTCAGCGATATAAAACCAACCAAATCTCTCCATGTTCCTATACCATTCTAAAGTTTGACCAAGTTTATAAAGAAATTACTTATATCTACAATACCAAAGATAAATGATAGTATGAAGTAAGTACATGTTGTGATAAATCTAATGATCGTTCCAGATGTAAATGTTTTTCTCCACATATACCTGGTCAAACTTTTCTGAGGTTTGACTTTTCAAAACATCCATATGCTTATGGATGCGAGAGAGTCCCTAACTAGAGAGAGAGAGTGAGTGAGAGAGAGAGTGTGTGTGAAATAGAAAGAGTGAGTGAAAAAAGTGTGTGTGTGCGTGTGTGAAAGAGACATGGACAACACACGATAAAAGTAGAGAAAAGGCGTGTGTGTCTTATGCAAACATATCACACATGCATCTTGGACAATGGAAGCAAGGTGAGGAGATAGTGTGTGGTTGTTTGCAACCGAGAGAGAAGACCCCTAGCACGTGGCGAACAGGGGTCTGACAAGCAAGGCAGAGAGGCCGAGAGAGACGTACAGGGAAAATGCAAACATGGGGAGGAGAGAGTGTATGTTTGTGATAGAGAGATCCCCTGGAGATCATGATGGGACTACATGGGTGGGAGATAGTAGCGACCAGACCTCAAACGGTCCAATCTCTGTGCTCAGGTGTCATCCCTGGATCAGTAATGCTGACACCACACAGTACTTGAAGGATTTATAACAGAGTAGCAATCACACACTTATTACATCTATTGTCTCAAAATGAGAACTTATTACAATAAATATGGCTTAAGGCCATCTAATAACGATAACAACGGAAGGCTTGGAAGATAAGTGAGTCCATCAACTCCAACGGCATCACTGAGTATAGAACCACGACCTAAAAGCACCTTAATCGTCGTCTGAAAAGTCTGCAACATTAACGTTGCAGCCCGAAACGGGTCAGCACATGGAATATGCTGGCAATGTAACACATAGAGAGTAATGGAATGAAATAGGCTATACTATATGCATATTTGGCTGGTGGGAAGCTCTATGGTTACAATTTTGCATAAAGCCAATTTTCCGTACTACAAAGGAATAAATTCTATTTAACTATCATGGTGGTTGTTAAACATTGAGAATGGTTGACAGCATTCTCAATCCCAATTAAGAATCATCATTAAACAAAACCTAACAAATTAATTTTTTTAGAGTAACATGATGAGATTCACATGATAATCCAGGTACTAGATACTCAAGATGTCCATAACCGGGGACACGGCTAACCATGATTAGTGTATACACTCTGTAGAGGTTTGCGCACTTTTCCCCACAAGACTCGATCTCCTCCGTTGGGATTCTCGCACTAAAAGGTGTTTGAGAAACGGATGACCGAGACATAGTCTTTCAGAAGCGCTAGCACCTTACGATCGGGTAGACCGTTACACCTACTTTCCCCTACATCTGCTAGTCTACCACTGTAAGAGTTCGCACAACTTAGTCAACTATGCTAGAGCCCATAGTAGCTTGTGGCTGCACACGGAAGTTTCTAGCATGAATAATCTCATGATCCCTTTGAGCCTGGGTGGCGGTCCAAAAGAAAACAGGAAATCGCTGGAATACCCGGGTGCCTCAATCCACCCAGATGTGTATTTAAGTTGCCACCTTAGATAAACCATTAATTTAACAAACTCACATCTTTCATGGTTACACTCACCCAATCCACGTCTAATAGCATAGCATGGCATAATAAGCAAACGTAGAAGTAACTCCCAAAGGTTTGATAGTGAACAGGTAATAGGTACTACCTCAACTACTTCCCAAACCCACAATTTAATTAGATCCTAATCATGCAATGTTTGAGGATTGATCTAATGCAATGAAAACTGGGTAGTAGGAGGTATGATCAAAGTGTTACTTGCCTTGCTGATGATCCGCAAAACCTAGCGATTCGAAGTAGCAAGCGACGCACTCCAGGTACTCTATCGCAAACAAACAAGCATACAATAAGTACTCAACTAATGCACAGGTAAAACTCAAATAAAAGAACTAACCAGAAAGTTCAACTCAAGAACTCCGGTTGGCAAAAAGAATCAAATCGAATGAAGCAACGGAAGACAAACGGCAAAGGAAACATGCTTCATTTACTATTCTGGATCTAGGGAAATTTTTACAGTGGCAAAAACTTGTTTGAGTTGGTTAAACGGAAAGAGGGTTTCGAGACGAAACTCCAGGCGCTTGAATCGCCTGATTCCGATAAACGAGCGAAAAGTTAGACTAGAACAAAAATCGGATCAGGAATCGCGATCAGAAAAATCGTGGATTAAATCCGAGAAAAAGAAAAACAATGAACAGATTAACAAACGAACGTTCGTTATCTGGACCTAAACGATGAACGCGTTCTTTAAAACGAATGAACGAGCAAACGCTCGCTAATTAAATAAACTGGAAAACTGATCTATTTAAAAAAAACGAAACTAAAAAAAACTAAACAACCGACGGAAAACCGATCGGTTTTCTTAAAAAACCGACGGCGAGAACTACCTCCGGCGGCGGCGGATCCGTCGGCGGCGGGCGGTGGCGTGGGCGGCGGCGGCGCGCTAGGGTTAGGGTTTGGGGGCATGGCGGCTTGGGCTGGCTCGGGCCTCGGGCGGCACTATTTAGGTGGCGTTTGGTTCAAAGGCGGCGAGGATTGGCTGGGGATACCATCAACCACGTGGTTGGGGATATCCTTCGATTCTTGTTTGGTTGTAAGGATTAGAGATTGCTGGGATAGCCATCTTTTTTTGTTTGGTTGGATGGATATGAAATAGATGGGTTATTATGAATTTTTTTTATTAAAATAAATGATAAGATTACATGCAAAATCTATATTTGCCCAAACTAATTAATTACAACATTGCTGCATGTGAATAACACACATCAGAGGGGGCAAATTGCAGATCTTGCATCGATAAAAAACACCCACCGCCGCCGCTCATGCCCTCACGTTGCCCGCCGCGAGCGTGACCTGGCTTGCCCCATCGTAGTTTGAGAACAGAAAAAACGTTTCACGCGCGTAGCAGAGGGCAGCACGCGCGGGTGGCTGGCCTCATCCGCCAGATTTTCGCGGCTCGCCGCAACCAACTTTTGAAGGAATATTCCAAGGTATCTGGTTATCCTCATCCCCTTCCACTCTCAAACCAAACGAGGGGCATCCCTAGGAAAATTGGCTATCCCCAGCCCACCCAAGGATAGCCAGTGAACCAAACGCCCCCTTAAAGGCCCGACCAGGCGGAGTCCTGGCCGGTTACGGCCCAAAGTCGGTTCGGATTTTTTTTAAAATAATTACGTTCAGAAAAAAACAAAAGGAATACTAAACGGACTCCAAAAATCCCGAAATAAATTTTCCCCGACTTCTAAAATCAAGCCGCACAGGATAAACATTTATTTGGGGCCTAAATGCAATTTTGAAAAATGCGCATTTTTCCTAAATTCAAATAAAATAGCAAATAAAACCAAAATAAAATCTTGTTTGATTTTTTTATTAAATCCTCAGTATTTCTTTATTTTTGGGAAAGTCATTTTATTCCCTCTCTCATATTTTGATAATAGAAATAATTGAAGATAAAATAAATCAAATCAAATGATCCTATTTTCAAAATTTGAGAAAACTCAAATATGAAAATAACGAAATCCCCAACTCTCTCCGAGGGTCCTTGAGTTGCGTAGAATTTTCTAGGATCAACCAAAAATGCAATAAAATATGATATGCCAATGATGATCTAGTGTATAACATTCCAAATTGAAAATTTGGGATGTTACAAACCACCCCCCTTAAGATGAATCTTGCCCTCGAGATTCGGGTTGGCTAGAAAATAGGTGAGGGTGGTCCTTCAGCAATTCTTCCTCTCGCTCCCAGGTGGCTTCATCCTCCGTGTGGTGGCTCCACTGAACTTTGCAAAACTTGATAACCTTGCTGCGGGTGACTCGGCTGGCATACTCAAGAATTTTGACTGGTTTCTCTTCATAGGTCAAATCACTGTCCAACTGAATCGCTTCCAGCAGCACTATGTCTCTCAGCGGTATATCAGCCATCTCTGCGTGGCACTTCTTCAACTAGGAAACGTGGAACACATCGTGAACTCCTGACAATCCTTCAGGAAATTCCAACTTGTAGGCTACTTCTCCCATATGCTCCAAAACTTTGTATGGGCCTACAAAACGTGGCGCTAACTTTCCCTTAACTCCAAAGCGCTTAACTCCTCGAAGTGGAGATACTCGAAGATAAACTCGGTCTCCGACTTTGTAAACTGTCTCCTTGCGTTTAGAATTTGCGTAGCTCTTCTGCCTGGACTGAGCTACCTTGAGCCTACCGCGAATCAATTTCACTTTTTGTTTAGACTCCTTAATCAGATCCGGTCCAAACAACTGGCGGTCTCCAACTTCATCCCATGATAGTGGGGTCCTGCACCTCCTTTCGTACAAGGCTTCGAAAGGGGCCATCTTCAAACTGGATTGATAACTGTTGTTGTAAGAGAACTCTGCATATGGCAAATTCTCGTCCCAACTAGATCTATAATCTAGCGCACAAGCTCTCAGCATATCTACTAAAATCTGATTGGCTCTCTTGGTCTGTCCATCTGTCTGCGGATGGAAAGCTGTACTAAACTCTAGTCTGGTACCCAAAGTTTCATGCAACTGATTCCAGAACTTTGAGGTAAATTTAGCAATGTTATTGATTAATTCCATGATCAGTACTGTTTTACCTACTGCAGCCCCCCCAAATAGTCCTATTTTTCCTCCATGTCGATAAGGAGCTAAAAGATCGACGGCCTTAATACCTGTTTCAAAGATGGATAATTTCGTATCTAACTCGATAAAGGCAGGCGACCGCCTAAAAAAATACGTTTGTAAAAGAATTAACCCGCTTTCAACTTTCATTTCAAGAGAAATAAACGATTCAATGATAAAATAATAATACTAGTCTATTATGGTTCGAGAGGAGGTAGCAGGCTAGAAAGGCTTTTTTGGATGGAAAAACTCTGACTTCCTAGTTTTAGTTAGTAGAAACCTAATTGGTTAAAATTCCGTATAGTGATCAACTTTAAATAGAAAAAATAAAGTAAAGAGTAAATAAGAAAACAGATTCTGGGATCTGCAATTGGACATGGAAAATAGAAATACTTTTTCTTGGGTAAAGGAACAGATAACTCGATCGATTTCTGTATCGATCCTTAACCATTCATGCGAGAATTGATTGCTTGTGGGGATCCATAGAGAGTCCGTTTTATGAAATATCTGCTGAGAAAGCAAAAGAAAAAAAAAGAGAGACAGGTGGTTTATCTATCACCAAATACCTCTTCTTCTCTTTAGCATTCGGGAAAGACAAGAAAATTTCAGGGTAGGAAACATTATCTAGAATTTCTCTTTAAATTGGGTTCCTCTATATGATACAATGCTCCTTGGAACTCCATGCAGACATACGATTCTGGTCATGTATATCTTTTCCAACTTTGCACTGGTATAGGTAGTCTTCACTGGAATGAAATGAGCTACCTTTGTCAAACGATCGACTACAACCCATATTGAGTCATAGCCTGAACGAGTTCTGGGTAAACCTGTAATAAAATCCATGCCTAACTTATCCCACTTCCATTCGGGTATTGGCAATGGCTGTAGCAATCCTGCTGGCTTTTGATGCTCTGACTTTACTCTCTGACATACATCGCAAACTGCTACATATTCCGCAATATCCTTCTTCATTCCGGTCCACCAGAAAGTATCCTTCAAATCCAAATACATCTTGGTATTTCCTGGGTGAATCGAATATGGTGAATCATGGGCCTCTTGCAGAATTAACTTCCTGATCTCCGAATCATTTGGCACATAAACACGGTCTTCAAACCATAAGGTATTGTGCTCATCTTCACGAAATCCCTTAGCTTTTCCTTTGCTCATTTTATCTTTCATAGAGGCAATCTCCTTGTCAGTCTTCTGGGCTTCTCTGATCTTATCCATCAAAGTAGACTGAATCTCCAATGCTGCTACATAGCCTCTCGGGACTATCTCCAAACATAGGTCACGAAGATTTTCGGCTAACTCCCTTGGTAAATCTCCCGTCATTAGGGTGTTGACATGGCTCTTACGGCTCAACATGTCAGCTACTACGTTAGCCTTTCCGGGGTGATAATGCAATCTCATATCATAATCCTTGATGAGCTCCAACCATCTCCTTTGTTTGAGGTTCAACTCCTTCTACGTGAAAATATATTTCAAACTCTTGTGGTCCGTGTACACCTCACAATGGTTTCCAATGAGAAAGTGTCTCCAGGTTTTCAATTCATGCACTACGGCTGCTAACTCCAAATCATGCGTAGCATAATTTAACTCATGAGGCTTAAGTTGTCGTGAGGCATATGAAACAACTCTTCCTTCCTGCATAAGCACTGCTCCAAGTCCTCGACGTGAAGCGTCGCAATACACCTCATAATCCTTGGTCTGATCTGGCAAAATCAACACAGGTGATGTAACCAAACATTTCTTCAACTCCTGGAAACTGGCCTCACATTCCTTAGTCCATATGAACTTGGTATCCTTTTTCAACAACTCTGTCATAGGCTTCGCAATCTTTGAGAAATTCTCAATAAACCTCTGGTAGTATCCTGTGAGTCCAAGAAAACTCCGGATCTCTCCAACTATTGTTGGGGCTTCCCAATTTGTCACGGTGTCAACCTTAGTGGGATCTACTGCTATACCTTCTCCAGATATAACGTGTCCAAGGAATCCAACTTCCTTCAGTCAAAACTCACATTTGCTAAACTTGGCATATAATTGATGTTCTCTGAGCTTTCCAAGTACCAAACGCAAATGCTCCTTATGCTCCTCTTCATTCTTCGATTAAACCAGAATATCATCAATGAACACTATGACGAACTTATCCAAAAACTCCATAAACACTTTGTTCATCATGTTCATAAAATATGCAGTTGCGTTAGTCAGACCAAATGACATAACGGTATACTCGTACAACCCATACCTGGTGGTAAAAGCCGTCTTAGGTATATCCTGTTCTCGAATCTTCAACTGGTGGTATCCTGATCGCAGATCGATCTTGGAAAATACCTTAGCTCCTTGCAATCGATCAAACAGATCATTGATCATCGGTAGTGGTTACTTGTTCTTGATGGTTACTTCATTCAATCCTCGATAATCAACAACCATCCTTAACGATCCATCCTTCTTCTCCACTAGAAGTACTGGCGATCCCCAAGGTGAAGAACTTGGGCGAATATATCCTTTATCTAGTAACTCCTTAATCTGCTTATTAATCTCCACTAAATCCTTTGCGGGCATCCTATATGGTCTCTTTGATATTGGCCCTGTGCCTGGCAAAAGCTCAATCAAAAACTCAATATCTCTATCCGGTGGCATGCCTGGCAACTCCTCTGGAAATACATCAGGGAAATCCTTCACCACTGGTACTTCCTCCTGCACAACTCCTGTTAAACAATTTACTTGAGTCCTTTTTGGCACATGTCGGGATACATACTTGATCCTTCTCCCTTCTAGGGTGGTAAGCAAGATCGACTTACTGGCGCAATCGATGTTTCCTCCATACATCGACAGCCAATCCATACCCAGAATTACATCCAATCCTTGTGATTCCAAAATGATTAAATCTGAGGGAAACACATGCCTACCTATACTCAATGGCACTTGAAAACATCCTTGGCTAGCCATATACTCCGCTCCTGGTGAGCTTACTAACATAGGTGTTCTAAGAACTTTGGTGGGCAGGTTATACTTATCCACAAATCCCCTTGATATGTATGAATGCGATGCACCAGTATCAAAAAGAACAAGTGCAGTAAATGACCTAACCAAAAACTTACCGATTACTGCATCCGGCTGCTCTTCAACCTCCTCCACGTTAACGTGGTTCACCTGTCCCCTGTTGAAAGGGTTCGGCTTCTTCCCAGAGCTTCCATTGCCATTTCCATTCTGGGATTCAGGACATTCATTGGCATAATGTCCGGTCTTCTGGCACTTAAAGAAAGTGACTTGGCTCAGGTCTCCCTTGGCTGGGGTCGATGGGTTGGTGCGGTTCTGGCCGTTGCTTCCTCCATTCCCATTACCATTCTTGGTGCCATTGTGATTGTGCGAGCTACCTCCTCCATGGGTATGCTGAAAATGTCCTCCTGGTCTAGGGGCAAAACGTGGCTTCTGCTGAGCTCCTGAATTGTACTTCCCTTGTCCATACTTCCTCTTGCGATTCTCAATCTGATGCTGCTTCCCTTCAATCATGAGAGCACGATCTACCAACTCCTGGTAGTTGTTGAAAGTTGCTACCATCAACTGCATGCTCAACTCATCATTCAGTCCTTCCAGAAACTTTTCCTGCTTAGCTGCATTCGTAGCTACGTCATCTGGGGCATAACGTGCTAACTTACTAAAGTCCTCCACATACTGGCCAACTGTTCGTCCTCCTTGGCGCAAGTTGCGAAACTCTCACTTCTTCATGGCCATAGCTCCTTCTGAAACATGGGCAGTACGGAAAGCTTGTTGAAACTGGTCCCACGTGACAGTGTCGACAGGGAAAGTGGCTGTGAAATTCTCCCACCATGATGTTGCGGGTCCTTCAAGCTGATGTGCGGCAAACTTCACCTTTTCTGCATCTGTGCATCCTGCTGTGGTCAACTCCCTTGTTGTCTTGTGGAGCGAATCATCGGCTTGGTGCTACTGGAAAACACCGGCGGATTCAGCCTAAGAAAACGGGCTAAGTGATCAACAGGTGGTGGTGGTGGTGGGTTGTTGTTGTTGTTCCCCTGATTCTGATTCTGTACTAGCAACTGCATCAATGTGTTCTGCTGCTGGATCAACTGGGTGAGCTCCGGTGGGAAGCTAAATCCGGGGTCACGTCTTGGAGGCATCTGAGGGTTTAGAAAAGATGATATTTAAGAATAGAGGGGGTCTAAAGAGAAAACACTACCCATATGCACATGAGGCAAAAGCAAACAATTCACTTCATTCAATCAATCAAACAAGGGCATACAATCGATCTAACTATCGCAAAAGTGCTCGGACTACTGTATTTACATGGTGGACTACTACTACTGATGGGGTGGTCTACTAGAAATATTCTTCGGTTGCAGACTCCATGATATCTGCTCCAGCTTCATCAACATAGTCATCATTGCTATCATTTGGATCCGAATCGGTGTCGTCGATGATGATGTAGTCTTCCGGGCGAATTTCCTTGGGTTCTTCGTCTTCTTCTACCGGTGTAGGGCCTCCCATGAATATTCCAATCTTCTTGATCAGATCGTCATTCTTCTCCACTAATACTTCGATTTCCTCTTCATAATCTTCACGTGTAGCCTTGAGTTCTTCCTCCAGTTCCTTGATTCTTGTCCTCGCCTTCTTTAGATCTATCATGTCGGCGCACATCTGGTTCTCCTGACATCGAATGTGCTAGTTTAACTCCTGGATAAAAGCTGCAACTGATCTATCCTTCCTGGTGCTGATCATCTCCCAGTGCTCATCTCGGCGCCCATAAATCTGGTAGATAGTATCCTTGAGATCATTGCGGTAAACTTCTCCAACGCGTCCCATGGCGATGTGAGCTGCCATGCTCTTTCCTAGATTCCAAGTTGCTGCATCAAAAGAAAACTCTATGGGCTCAGTGACTGGCATGAACGTCCTTCCTGGAACTTGAACTTGAATCGTCCAGCGCTCTTCTTCAGGTAAGGTGGCATTGTAAGTTCCGGTGAAGCTTGGTACTCCTATCTTCAGGTATCTAGTGACTTCCTTCAAGTGACGTCCAAAGGGTGTATCTTCATCCGATTGCCTGAACTTGTTCCTTGCATCCGCCATCCTAAAAGAGTAGAAAAGAGGAGAGGTCAGAAAGAGAAGAGAGTGAGTAGTGATCTAGGTCTTTCAGCTTAGTGGTCGTGCCCTACAGTTAGCGTGTGCTCTGATACCATCTTGTAGCGACCAGACCTCAGACGGTCCAATCTCTGTGCTCAGGTGTCATCCCTGGATCAGTAATGCTGACACCACACAGTACTTGAAGGATTTATAACAGAGTAGCAATCACACACTTATTGCATCTAATGTCTCAAAATGAGAACTTATTACAATAAATATGTCTTAAGGCCATCAAATAACGATAACAGCGGAAGGCTTGGAAGATAAGTGAGTCCATCAACTCCAACGGCATCACTGAGAATAGAACCACGACCTAAAAGCACCTTAATCATCGTCTGAAAAGTCTGCAACATTAATGTTGCAGCCCGAAACGGGTCAGCACATGGAATATGTTGGCAATGTAACACATAGAGAGTAATGGAATGAAATAGGCTATACTATATGCATATTTGGCTGGTGGAAAGCTCTATGGTTACAGTTTTGCGTAAAGCCAATTTTTCCCTACTGCAAAGCAATAAATTCTATTTAACTATCATGGTGGTTGTTAAACATTGAGAATGGTTGACAGCATTCTCAATCCCAATTAAGCATCATCATTAAACAAAACCCAACAAATTAATTTTTTTAGAGTAACATGATGAGATTCACATGATAATCCAGGTACTAGATACTCAAGATGTCCATAACCGGGGACACGGCTAACCATGATTAGTTTATACACTCTGCAAAGGTTTGCGCACTTTTCCCCAAAAGACTCGATCTCCTCCATTGGGATTCTCGCACTACAAGGTATTTGAGAAACGGATGACCGAGACATAGTCTTTCAGAAGTGCTAGCACCTTACGATCGGGTTGACCGTTACACCTACTTTCCCCTACATCTGCTAGTCTACCACTGTAAGAGTTCGCACATAGTCAACTATGCTAGAGCCCATAGTAGCTTGTGGCTGCACACAGAAGTTTCTACTATGAATAATCTCATGATCCCTTTGAGCCTAGGTGGCGGTCCAAAGAAAAACATGCAATCACTGGAATACCCAGGTGCCTTAATCCACCCAGATGTGTATTTAAGTTGCCACCTTAGATAAACCATTAATTTAACAAACTCACATATGTCATGGTTACACTCACCCAATCCACGTCTACTAGCATAGCATGGCATAATAAGCAAACGTAGAAGTAACTCCCAAAGGTTTGATAGTGAACAGGTAATAGGTACTACCTCAACTACTTCCCAAACCCACAATTTAATTCGTTCCTAATCATGCAATGTTTGAGAATTGATCTAATGCAATAAAAACTGGGTAGTAGGATGTATGATCAAAGTGTTACTTGCCTTGCTGATGATCCGCAAAACCTAGCGATTCGAAGTAGCAAGTGACGCACTCCAGGTACTCTATCGCAAACAAACAAGCATACAATAAGTACTCAACTAATGCACAGGTAAAACTCAAATAAAAGAACTAACCAGAAAGTTCAACTAAAGAACTCCGGTTGGCAAAAAGAATCAAATCGAATGAAGCAATGGAAGACAAACGGCAAAGGAAACATGCTTCATTTACTATTCTGGATCTAGGGCAATTTTTACAGTGGCAAAAACTTTTTTGAGTTGGTTAAACGGAAAGAGGATTTCGAGATGAAACTCCAGGCGCTTGAATCACCTGATTCCGATAAATGAGCGAAAAGTTAGACTAGAACGAAAAACGGATCAGGAATCGCGATCAGAAAAATCGTGGATTAAATCCGAGAAAAAGAAAAACAATGAACAGATTAACAAACGAACGTTCGTTATCTGGACCTAAACGATGAACGCGTTCGTTAAAACGAATGAACGAGCAAACACTCGCTAATTAAATAAACTGGAAAACCGATCTATTTAAAAAAACCGAAACTAAAAAAACCGAACAAACCGACAGAAAACCGATCGGTTTTCTAAAAAACCGGCGGCGAGAACTACCTCCGGCGGCGGCGGATCCGGCGGCGGCGACGTACTAGGGTTAGGGTTTGGGGGCAGGGCGGCTTGGGCTGGCTCGGGCCTCGGGCGGCACTATTTAAAGGCCCGGCCAGGCGGAGTCCTGGCCAGTTACGGCCCAAAGTCGGTTCGGATTTTTTTTAAAATAATTACGCTCAGAAAAAAACAAAAGGAATACTAAACGGACTCCAAAAATCCCGAAATAAATTTTCCCCGGCTTCTAAAATCGAGCCACACAGGATGAACATTTATTTGGGGCCTTAATGCAATTTTGAAAAATGCGCATTTTTCCTAAATTCAAATAAAATAGAAAATAAAACCAAAATAAAATCTTGTTTGATTTTTTTATTAAATCCTCAGTATTTCTTTATTTTTGTGAAAGTCATTTTATTCCCTCTCTCATATTTTGATAATAGAAATAATTGAAGATAAAATAAATAAAATCAAATAATCCTATTTTCAAAATTTGAGAAAACTCAAATATGAAAATAACGAAATCCCCAACTCTCTCCGAGGGTCCTTGAGTTGCGTAGAATTTTCTAGGATCAACTAAAAATGCAATAAAATATGATATGCCAATGATGATCTAGTGTATAACATTCCAAATTGAAAATTTGGGATGTTGCAGAGATTGAGTGACAAGGTGTGTGCGCAATAGAAGATACCCTAAGAGATATCGAGATAGACGTATGGATGGAAGGAGACAATACGTGTGTTCCTGATGGCTAGTGAGAGATAATCATACTTTGGGGGGGGAGTGTGTGCGCCTATGATGGAGTGAGGGATTATGATACTTAGGGGGGTGCGTGTCACATAGAGAGAGAACAAGGGCTGAGAGTGTTGGATGGGTCTATATGTAGCACGAACGAGACATGTGTATGTGTGAACCAGGGAGATATAAAGTTTGAGAGAGATAGAGGAGCCCCAACAAGGCTGAGTGGTGCGTCAGATAGCTGAGAGGGGGAAAGAGATATTCCATCCGCTCAATAATGCAGTGCATGTAAATTTTTTTAGAAGTCGAACATTGGAAACATTGATCAGGTTTGCGCAAATGTTATTTATATCTACAATACCAAAGATACATCATATGAAACTACATCTCACGATGAATCTAATGGTATATGTTTGCCGTTCTATATGTAAATATTTTTCTCCATGTACATGGTTAAACTTTGTGATGTTTGACTTTTCAATAAATCTATATGCTATGGACCGAAGAGAGTGCCTAAGTCAAGAGAGATCAAGTGCATGTGAAGGAGAATGAGTGAGTGTGCAAAAAGAGTATGTGTGTGAAAGAGAAAGGGACAACAAACAATAAATTAGAGAAACTGTGTGCTTTTTCATTTCTTATGCAAACATATCACGCATGCATCTCCGAGATAGAAAAGCGAGGTGAGGAGACACACGAAGATAGCTAGTGCGTGATTGTTTGCAACGAAGAGAGACACCCCTATAGCACATGTCCAATAGAGGTCTGGCCAACAAGGAACAAAGGTCGAGAGGGACACATGGAGAACATGGACGCATGGGGAGGGAGAGAGGGTGTGTTTGCGATAGAGAGATCCCCTTGAGATCGTGAGGGGACTTATATGGGTGGAAGATCGAGGGAGGTGCGTGCGAGATAGAAAGATGCCCCGAGAGAAATCGAGATAAACCATGCACATGTTTGTGATGGAGACTAAGATTAGCTAGTCATATACATATAGGGGGGACTGCGTGTGCCTACATTTGAGTGAGAGACCATCATACTTGTCTAGGCATGAGATTGTGTGTGTGTGTGCGTGTGAGATGGAGAGAGAACGAGGGAGAGAGATAAAGTTTTAGATGGGTCTATCGAGTGCGAGTGAGATATGCATGTTTATGTGTGACCCAGGTAGATAGAGAGTTTGAGAGAGTGAGGGAAGAGCTTCGAAATGATAGAGTGATGCGTGAGAGAGTTACGGGCAATGAGCCAAGGAATTTGTGTGCATACAATGAGTGCACTCAAGATATTTAGCTTGGACTAGAGAATCATACATAGTATGTGAGAAAGACCTTGATACGTCTCCAACATATCAATAATTTTTAATTGTTCCATGCTATTATATTACTCCCTCGGTTCGGGTTTAGATGTCGCACGTGCTGTACATTATGCATTTTGCAAACATGTCGTGATACTTTCGAATCATTTGAAAAAACGCCCCCGTCTCCTTCCTCAGTTCTCCACCGTCGCTCGCGCGTCGCCGGCTCCGGCCACCATCCCCCGTCTTCCTCCCCCGTTCTCCTCAGCACCTAGAGAGAGTCTTCGCGCGTTACAGGACCCAGCCGCCTGTGCAGGAGATGACCTGCGTCGTCGCGGAGGAGACACGCAGGACCTCCACGGAGGCGCTTTGCGCCGCCGCCCAGCTGCGCGCAGCCGCCATGGGTGTGCCCTCGCCTACCTGAGCAGCGGGATTGCTCCTAAAGTTCTTCCTCTTCGTCACCTCCTTCTGAATCGTGCCAAGAAGCAGTAAATCGATGACTAGGTCCTCGATTTGGTCCGCCTTGGCCGCCGTCGCCGCGGACAATTTTGGTCGCCGTCACGGCGCTGGGTCGTCTTCGTCGCCACTCTAGCCCAGGGTCTTCATCGCCATGTTGGCCCTGCTCAACCTCTCCTCCAAGCCCAAGGTCTTCCTCTCCGCGCTGGCCCTCCTCCGAAGGCCGCGCCCGCCCTTGCCTCTATTGCTGTTGGTATTCCCCGTCCCTGACTCTGTTGCTGCTGCTGCTGAATTAAAGAGAACTTGATTGTAAAGCTGAATACTGAATACTTGAAAGAGTAGAAGCAAAACTGGATTGCTGAATACTGAATACTGAATTAAAGAGAACTTAATTGCTGCTGGTATTCCTCTCCCTGTTTGAATGTAAAGCAAAACTGGATTAAACAGAACTTGAATATTGAGTGTTGCTGGTAACACAGTTACACAGAATACCCAATGAAGCTCAATACTGAATGCTGGAATAGTTGCTGCTGGTGGTATTCACATGCACTTCCAGAAATTATTCAGTATAGAACAGTTTTCTTCAGGCCCATTGCTTGTTCTGCACTAGACAATGATCCAATGTCCTCCTTGTACAATTTGGCATTATTCAGTACAGAACAGTTTTTTTCAGTACAGAACAATTTTATTCAGTACAAAATTTGGGAGTAGATGCAGAGTATCTAGGAATTGTAAAAGAAACAAAGCTTTTACAGCTGCTCTTTGTTTACTCTCAAGTCTGAACAAAAGACAGCATGGTGTAGGCTCAAGCAAGCAGCCCATCACTACTTACTTGTTCTGCAATAACCAATGAAGCGATAACCATCAGTCTAGCAAATACTTCTTGTGGAGAGAACTATTTTCATGTGCCTCTTTGATTTAGTTGATTTAACTTGACCAGAATGTTCTTTCTTATTGGAACATGAACAGTTACCTGAGCAAGTGCTCCATCGCCGCAATGATATTTGGGATTGATCTCAACATGAGTCCTCCACAAGATGATGCCTCAGAACCTGCAGATCAACAGGAAGAACACAATAGTCAATAACAATACAACAATGAGGAACCAGTCAATAATGAAGCAACAGGAACTACCTCCAAAACTTTTGCATTTTCATTTTCATTTTCATGATCTACTCCTATTATTTGCAATAGCTACATGACTTATCTTTTGCTCCTTATTTGACAGGGGAAGAAGCAAGTGGTGTAGAGGAACCAATTCATGAAGAAGCAAGTGGTTTAGAGGAAGCAATTCATGAGGAAGCAAGTGATGTACAGAAACCAATTCATGGGGAACTCACAAATAAGGAGAGATATGGTATTTATTTTGCACTCACGGTGATCAAGACCCAAAATGGACAAGTTCTGAAAAAAGACAAGGAGGTCATTGCTAGCCTACTCGATACAACCGTAAGAACTTTTGAGAGAATATGGGAAAGAGCTCTTAAACAGATTGAACAAGGGAAGAAAGTTGATGTCTCAAATCAAAAGCCAGGTAGAGTTGGCTGCAAGCGGAAAGATTTGGATCTGTCAAGGGTGGTGACAATCCCATTGAACAGAAGGAGAACATTGCGAGGTCTGTCAAAGGCATTGGGTGTAAGCTGCATGACCTTACACTCAAGGTTCGAGTGGGGTCATTTGAGGCATCACAGTAATAAGTTGAGGCCCCACTTAAACCTATCCAACATTGTAAAGAGATTGAAATGGTGCTTGGCTATGTGTGAAGATTATTGGTCTACGACACGGGAATTAGACAACATAGCCTATATGGATGAAAAGTGGTTCAACATGACTGGGGAAGTGAACAACTACTATTTGCTTCCCAAAGAACCCGACCCGTTGCGCACCTTGCATCATAAGGATAGCATCGCCAAGGTGATGTTTCTCGCCACCGTCGCTAAACCAAGATACGGCGAAGGTGGTGAGGTCACTTTTGATGGAAAGCTCGGCATTTGGGCTTTTGTCACAGAGTCTCCTGCTCAAAGAACCAGTGGAAATAGAGATAAAGGGACGCTCGAGCTCAAATCATTGAAAGTCACACCAGATGTAATGAGGTATTACATGTGTGAGAAACTTATTCCTGCGATCCAAGAGCGCTGGCCGGACAAAGATGAAGGACCGACAATCTATATCCAACAAGATAATGCCACACCACATATTCTTCCTCATGACCCGTTTTTCCGACAAGTCATAGAACAGACTGATTTGGATATTAAGTTGCTTCAGCAGCCTCCAAACAGTCCTGACATGAACATTCTTGATCTCTGCATATTCAGGTCTCTCCAGTCCCACACCGATAGCAGAGCACCTCAAAGCATCAGGGAACTGATAGAAGGTGTGGAGGAGGAATATCGAAACTACCCGGTTGATAAGCTAGCTAGAAGCTTCGTGACACTGCAGCCATGCATCCGAGAGGTAATGAGAAACAAGGGAGCAATAAACTACTGGATCCTTCACATGAACAAGGAACGCCGGCAGGCAGAAGGACGGCTTCCTATAGCTCTATCTATCGATCGTGAGCTAGTTGAACAAACCATAGCCTTTATAGAAGAGGCAGAAGCAATCTTAGCAGCAGAAAAAGAGCAAAAGCAGCAGGAAAAGAGCAGCAAGAAAAGAGCCGGTGCAGCCTTGAAGAACCAGAAACACCCTTCGAATACCAGCAGCCTCCAAGCAGCAGGAAAAGAGAACCAGGAGCCTTCAAGCAGCAGAAACACCCTTCGAGTACCAGCAGTCACCAAGAAGTAGGAAAAGAGCAGCAACAACCTTCAAGCAGCAGGAAAAGAGCACGAGCAGCCTCCGAGCAGCAGGAAAAAAGCAGCCACCTCCTTCAAGCGGCAGAAACACCCTTCAAGTACCAGTAGCCTCCAAGCAGCAGGAAAAGAGAACCAGGAGCCTTCAAGCAGCAATAAAAGAGCACCAGCAACCTCCAAGCAGCAGCTCTTCTTTACTTGGAGTCAGCTAGTGCTCTGGTTGGTGCTAGGAATGACCATTTGGTGCTAGGAATGACATTTGCAGCCAAGTGATTTTGGCAGAAGATTCAGATAAGTGGAACAGTGGAACAGTGGCAGCTTCCAATCATAATCTTGTAATTTACCAAACAGATCCAAATTAGCTGAAATTAATGCCAAGGAGGAGATTTTTATGGTGAATTTTTTTAGTCTGGAGACACAGACTTCATTCATTTTTTCTGAATTTAAAAGTGTGTTTGTTGTACAGACTGAATTTGTTCATTCATGCACATTATAAACTACTCCCAGGAGTTTTTCTTTTGTCCCTGTGCTTTGTTGTTTGATATTGCTCGTCCCACATCCTCTGTAAGACCATGCATGCTTGTTCTATTTTCTCAGTTAGCTTCGGGTATAACAAACAGTGTCAATTTTATATTTGAAACTGAATCAAACAAATCTAACTGGGGTGTTATAATTGGGTGTCTAATATATGTACTCCAATAATTGGGGTGTCACGAATATAATTGGGGTGTTATAACTGGAGTATCTAGTCTGAACCCTGCAAAATTGATTAGACTGTTCCCTCATAAAAGTCGAAAGCATCATAAAAGGGCCACCTTTGTTTGCCGTTCAGAGATCTGAGAGGGCAATTTTTTTTTAAAACAAACTTTCTCCTAACTCCTGAGTTTTGAAGCCTTTTTACTCCTAAGGGTAATGTGCAGGTAATCTCCCTATGCTACATCTAGCTAAAAACTGAATTTATTTATCTACCTGATGTTAAATTTTTCTAGGCTACTCCACGAGTTCAAACATGATGCTTGGACAGACTCACTCAGTTCTAGGCTGCTCCACGAGTAATAGAGGGAGAAATTCAGTCTACTCTACGAGTATCTCTGATGATGCCACAAGAAGAATTCAGAGTATCTTCGATCAAAATTCAGAGTATCTCTTATGGTGCCACAAGATAAAAATTCTGAGTTCAAATAAAAATTCAAAATATTCAGAGTATACCTTGACAGAGCAGGGGCATACACTACTGCTTGCGGCGGTGGAAGAGGCCGAGCCACTTGAGCCGCACGTCGACGTCCTCCTTGGTGAGCTTGTGGCGTTGATCTCCTCCATGGGCAGCTTGGTGAGCTTGTGAGGCACCCAGTACCCGCCCTCCCGTTGCAGCGCTGCTCCACCCACGACTCCAGCCGCTCCGCCGGGACGACCGAGGCCGACGGTGAGGCGGCCCCCGCCGACGAGGCGGAAACGGCCACGCACTGGAAGGGGCGGGCGCGGTTGGGCCGGTGCTGGGACGACGACGTCGCCGCATGGGCCGAGGGCAGGAGGAAGCTCTACAGGGAGGCCGACTACACCATGGCCGCTGCTTGTGGGAAGGTTGCTGCCGGCGTCGTGTTGTTAGTGGTCTGGATATGGCGCCTTCGGCCTCGCATCGACGGAATCCGTCACCGGCTTGAACTCAAAGGTGCTTTTTGGAAGTTCGGCACGGGAAGGAGGGAAGGAGCGCGGCAAGGCCACCGAAGGTGGGGGAGGAGAGCGTGTAATACGTGGTGGGGGAGGATTTTTTTTTGAAAATATGATGATTTTTATAGCAAATTTGGAAACTATACACCTTAATGGAGAAAAATCAAAAGTATCACCCCATCGGCCTTCTGTTGGCCGAAAAGGGACTTTTCGGCCAACCGTTGGCCAAAAAGGACTTTTCGGCTAAGCGTCGGCCAAAAAATACTTTTCGGCCAACAGTTGGCCAAAGAGTCCCTCTTCGGCCAACACCTGCTCTACTGTTTAAAAAATTCATATCAAATAGAATTTTTAGTATTTTAATTTGATTCTTTTTGCATTATATTAGAAATTTTATGAAGTTTCTGTAGATATCAAGTTTGACTAGATTTGAAAGTTTGAATTTAATTTTTTCATGAATTTGCTCAAATAACTAGATTGCCTATAATTTGAGTTAGGAGTATTTTTTAAGATGATTCTTTTTGCTACTGGTTCTTTGTGAATTTGTTTATCAGTAGTAATTAATTCGCGAATTTTATAATTATGTAAAATTAGGTTTTTATGAAAAAAATTCCCTCCATCTTTAAATTTATACATGAAAAATATACTTTCCCGTAATCTTTTTCCCTCCATTTTCTTTGCCGCCATTTTCTTTGTCGCCATTCTCTCCCGCCACACTAAGGAGTGCTGCATCGACGGAGGATGGCGGGAGAAAATGAAGGGAAAGAATGACGTAAAAACCTAATTTTAAATAATCCTAAAATTCACCAATTAATTACTACTGATAAACAAAGTCACAAAGAACCAGTAACAAAAAGAATCATATAAAAAGAATACTCCTAGCTCAAATTATAGGCAATCTAGTGATTTGAGAAAATTCATGAAAATTCAAATTCAAACTTCCAAATCTAGTCAAACTTGATATCTACAGAAACTTCATAAAATTTCTAATCTAATGCAAAAAGAATCAAATTAAAATACTAAAAATCCTATTTTATATGAATTTTCTAAAAAGTAGAGCAGGTGTTGGCCGAAGAGGGACTCTTTGGCCAACTGTTGGCCACTCTTCTTCCAATAGGAGGCCGAAAAGTCCCTTTTCAGCCAACAAGAGGTCGACGGGGTGATACTTTTGATTTTTCTCCATTAGGGTGTATAGTTTCCGAATTTGCTATAAAAATCATCATAGTTTCAAAAAAATCGCGGGGGAGGGGGGAGAGCGCGGCGGCGAGCCAAAGAAGAGCACAGAGCGGACCGCGGCGGCCAGCCGGAGAAGAAAGTGAGGGCGAGGACCGTGGGTTCGGTCGGAAATAGATGGAGGGGGTTTTCACAAAAAAGCTGTCGTGACATCTAAATCCGAACTGAGGGAGTCTCTGTTTTGAATGCTAATGGGTTTTATTTAACATTTTTATATTATTTTTTGGACTAACCTATTAACCCAAGGCCCAGTGCAAATTGCTGTTTTTTTTGCCTATTTCAGTGTTTCGCAGAAAAGGAATATCAAACGGAATCCAAACGGAATGAAACCTTCGGGAACGTGATTTTTGAAACAAACGTGATCCAGAGGACTTGGAGTGGACGTCAAGAAACGGACGAGGAGTCCTCGAGGCAGGAGGGGCGCCCTCCCCCTCGTGGGCCCCTCGTGGGCCCCTCGTGGCTCAGTCGGCCTACTTCTTCCTCCTATATGTACTCATATACCCTGAAAACATCCAGGAGCACCATCAAACCCAATTTCCACTGCCGCAACCTTCTGTACCGAAGACATCCCATCTTGGGGCCTTTTCCGGAGCTCCGTCGGAGGGGGCAACGATCACGGAGGGCCTCTACATCAACTCCATGGCCCCTCCGATGATGTGTGAGTAGTTTACTTCAGACCTTCAGGTCCATAGTTATTAGCTAGATGGCTTCTTCTCTCTTTGAATCTCAATACAAAGTTTTCCTCGATCTTCTTGGAGATCTATTCGATGTAACTCTTTTTTGCGGTGTGTTTGTCGAGATCCGATGAATTGTGGGTTTTTGATCAAGTCTATCTATGAACAATATTTGATTCTTCTCTGAAATCTTTTATGCATGATTGGTTATCTTTGCAAGTCTCTTCGAATTATCATTTTGGTTTGGCCTACTAGATTGATCTTTCTTACAATGGGCTTTGGGTTCAATCTTGTGGTGCTCGATCCCAGTGACAGAAAGGGAAACGACACATATTGTATTGTTGCCATCGAGAATAAAAAGATGGGGTTTATATCATATTGCTTGAGTTTATCCCTCTACATCATGTCATCTTCTCTAATGCGTTACTCTGTTCTTATGAACTTAATACTCTAGATGCATGTTGGATGGCGGTCGATGTGTGGAGTAATAGTAGTATATGCAGGCGGAAGTCGGCCTACTTGTCACGGACGTGATGCCTATATACATGATCATGCCTAGATATTCTCATAATTATTCACTTTTCTATCAATTGCTCGATAGTAATTTGTTCACCCACCGTAATACTTATGCTGTCTTGAGAGAAGCCACTAGTGAAACCTATGGCCACGGGGTCTATTTTCCATCATATAAGTTTCCAATCTATTTTATTTTGCAATCTTTACTTTCAATCTATATCATAAAAATACCAAAAATATTTTCCTTATCATTATTATCTCTATCAGATCTCACTCTCGTAAGTGGCTGTGAAGGGCTTGACAACCCCTTTATCGCGTTGGTTGCGAGGTTCTTATTTGTTTGTGTAGGTACGAGGGACTTGTGTGTGGCCTCCTACTGGATTGATACATTGGTTCTCAAAAACTGTGGAAAATACTTACGCTACTTTGCTGCATCACCCTTTCCTCTTAAAAAAAAACCAACGCAATGCTTAAGAGGTAGCAAGAAGGATTTCTGGCGCTGTTGCTGGGGAGTCTACGCACAAGTCAAGACATACCAAGTACCCATCACAAACTCTTATCCCTCGCATTACATTATTTGCCATTTGCCTCTCGTTTTCCTCTCCCCCACTTCACCCTTGCTGTTCTATTCACCCTCTTTTCCCGTTCCCCTTCTCTTTTCCTGTTCGCCTCTTTTTGCTTGCAATTTGCTGCCATCATGTCTGAAACTAGGGAGGTTATTGTTGATAAGGACAATAATATGGAAAACTTTGATGCTATTGACGACCCTCTTGAAAATCCTAGTATACAGACTAAAAAGTTTCGGATCTGTAGCGGTAATATTATTGGGAAGGGAGTTATTCAAGATTTCTTTACTTGTGTCGGTGCTTTACCCACCATGAGCGGGTCTATTCTTCATAAAATTAGTAGTCTCGCGGATCCTATATCTTTGCTCATAGTTGAACTTGAAAGACAATTTTTACATATGCACCCTTCTATACAAAGGATTTTCCTAGAATTTTCTAATATTGAGCATTCTTCTGTTAAGCGAGCAACTACCATCTTTTTAGCTCATGAGTTCAGATTTATAATAAAAGAGGCCAATGAAATTTCTGCGCATTATAGGGTGGATGCCGGCCTCCCTCCCATAGAAGCAATCCTTTTTTTATCAAGAAGACATTATGCGTTTACGATCTTTAGATCATGTTGCTTTTAATGAAAACCTCAGAAAAAGGTTCCTACCGACGTTCTTGTTAACAGGATCTCTGAACTTAATGATAATTTTGCTATCCTGAACAATGGGTTAGGTTTTCCCCTTGAGCAAAGGCTCATGACTTTTTGCCAAAAGAATGCTTATAATGATGAAATGGTAGTGCAATATGAGGGGCCAAAGGAGGAAGCAATACCTCCAGAGCTTGATCTTGGGGACTTTCGTCCCATTAAATTTAGCCCTTTTGATTACTTTTGCTTGCCACAAAGAAAGCCTCTGTTTAGATGTGGTTTTATGCTTTTAATTAGTGTTTGTTCCAAATAGAACCTTTGGGAAGACTTGGGGAAAGTCTTTGCGATCTTGCTGTAAAAAATAGAAACTTTAGCACTCACGAGATTTGCTGCAATTTTTTACTGGGGAGTGCTATTTAATTAATTCTTTTTGCATATAATTAATAGATAAATTCCTCACGTCCAGCAATTTATTTTAGAATTTTTGGGGTTCCATAAATATTCGAAACCTACAGATTACTACAGACTGTTCTGTTTTTGACAGATTCTGTTTTTCGTGTGTTATTTGCTTATTTTGATGAATCTATGGCTAGTAATAAAGTTTATGAACCATAGAAAAGTTGGAATACATTAGGTTTAACACCAAAATAAATAAAGAATGAGTTCATTACAGTACCTTGAAATGGTGGCTTGTTTTCTTTTACTAACGGAGCTCACGAGATTTTCTTTTAAGTTTTGTGTTGTGAAGTTTTCAAGTTTTGGGTAAAGATTTGATGAATTATGGAACAAGCAGAGGCAAGAGCCTAAGCTTGGGGGTGCCCAAGGCACCCCAAGGTGAAATCCAAGGAAAACCTAAAGCCTAAGCTTGGGGATGCCCCGGAAGGCATCCCCTCTTTCGTCTTCGTCCATCGGTAACTTTACTTGGAGCTATATTTTTATTCACCACATGATATGTGTTTTGATTGGAGCGTCTTGTATGATTTGAGTCTTTTATTTTTAGTTTAACACAATCATCCTTGCTGTACACACCTCTTGGGAGAGACCCACATGAATTGGAATTTATTATAATACTCTATGTGCTTCACTTATACCTTTTGAGCTAGATAATTTTGCTCTAGTGCTTCGCTTATATCTTTTAGAGCATGGTGGTGGTTTTATTTTATAGAAATTATTGATCTCTCATGCTTCACTTATATTATTTTGAGAGTCCCTTAGAACAGCATGGTAATTTGCTTTGGTTATGAATTTAGTCCTAATATGATAGGCATCCAAGATCGGTATAATAAAAACTTTCATAAAAAGTGCATTGAGTACTAGGATAAGTTTGATACTTGACAATTGTGTTGAGATATAAAGGTGGTAATATTAGAGTGTGCTAGTTGAGTAGTTGTGAATTTGAGAAATACTTGCGTTGAAGTTTGCAAGTCCTGTAGCATGCACGTATGGTGACCGTTGTGTAACAAATTTGAAACATGAGGTGTTATTTGATTGTCTTACTTATGAGTGGCGGTCGGGGACAAGCGATGGTTTTTTCCTACCAATCTATCCCCCTAGGAGCATGCGCATAATACTTGGTTTTTGATGACTTGTAGATCTTTGCAATAAGTATGTGAGTTCTTTATGACTAATGTTGAGTCCATGGATTACACGCACTCCCACACTTCCATCATTGCTATCCTCTTCGGTACCGTGCATCGCCCTTTCTCACCTTGAGAGTTGGTGCAAACTTCGTCGGTGCATCCAAACCCCATGATAAGATATGCCCTGTCACACATAAACCTCCTTATATCTTCCTCAAAACAGCCACCATACCTACCTATAATGGCATTTCCATAGCCATTCTAAGATATATTGCCATGCAACTTTCCACCGTTCCATTTATCATGACACACATCATCATTGTCATATTGCCTTGCATGATCATGTAGTTGACATCGTATTTGTGGCAAAGCCACCATTCATATTTGTTCATACATGTCACTCTTGATTCATTTCCCTTCCCGGTACACCGCCGGAGGCATTCATGTAGAGTCATACTTTGTTCTAGTATTGAGTTGTAATCATTGAGTTGTAAATAAATAGAAGTGTGATGATCATCATTAATAGAGCATTGTCCCAAAAAAGAGAAAGGCCAAATAAAAAAAGGAAGGCCCAAAAAAGGGGCAATGCTACTATCCTTTTTTCCACACTTGTACTTCAAAGTAGCACCATGATCTTTATGACAGAGAGTCTCTTGTTTTGTCACTTTCATATACTAGTGGGAATTTGTCATTATAGAACTTGGATTGTATATTCCAGCAATTGGCTTCCTCAAATGCCCTAGGTCTTTGTGAGCAAGCAAGTTGGATGCACACCCACTTAGTTTCTTTTGTTGATCTTTCATACATTTATAACTCTAGTGCATCCGTTGCATGGCAATCCCTACTCCTTGCATTGACATCAATTGATGGGCATCTCCCCAGCCCATTGATTAGCCGCGTCGATGTGAGACCTTCTCCTTTTTTGTCTTCTCCACATAACCCCCATCATCATATTCTATTCCGCCCATAGTGCTATATCCATGGCTCGCGCTCATGTATTGCGTGAAAGTTGAAATTTTTTTGAGATTACTAAAGTGTGAAACAATTTCTTGGCTTTACATCGGGGTTGTGCATGATGAGAGCATTCTTGTGTGACGATAATGGAGCATGACCAAACTATATGATTTTGTAGGGATGAACATTCTTTTGCCATGTTATTTTGAGAAGACATAATTGCTTAGTTAGTATGATTGAAGTATTAATATTTTTATGTCAATATTAGACTTTTGTCTTGAATCTTTCAGATCTGAATATTCATGGCACAATAAATAGAATTACATTGAGAATTATGTTAGGTAGCATTCCGCATCAAAAATTATGTTTTTATCATTTACCTACTCGAGGACGAGCAGGAATTAAGCTTGGGGATGCTTGATACGTCTCCAACGTATCTATAATTTTTGATTGTTCCATGCTATTATATTATCTGTTTTGGATGCTAATGGGCTTTATTTTATGCTTTTATATTATTTTGGGACTAACCTATTAACCCAAGGCCCAATGCAAATTGCTGTTTTTTTGCCTATTTCAGTGTTTCACAGAAAAGGATTATCAAACGGAATGCAAACGGAATGAAACCTTCGGGAACGTGATTTTTGGAACAAACGTGATCCAGAGGACTTGGAGTGGACGTCAAGAAATGGACGAGCAGTCCATAAGGCAAGGGTGGCGCGCCTACCCCCCTAGGTGCGCACTCCCCCCTCGTGGCTCAACCGACCTACTTCTTCCTCCTATATATACTCATATACCCTGAAAACATCCAGGAGCACCACAAAACCCTATTTCCACCGCCGCAACCTTCTGTACCCAAGCGATCCCATCTTGGGGCCTTTTCCGGAGCTCCGCCGGAGGGGGCAACGATCACAGAGGGCCTCTACATCAACTCCATGGCCCCTCCGATGATGTGTGGGTAGTTTACTTCAGACCTTCGGGTCCATAGTTATTAGCTAGATGGCTTGTTCTCTCTCTTTGAATCTCAATACAAAGTTATACTCGATCTTCTTGGAGATCTATTCGATGTAACTCTTTTTTGTGGCGTGTTTGTCGAGATCCGATGAATTGTGGGTTTATGATCAAGTCTATCTATGAACAATACATGATTCTTCTCTGAAATCTTTTATGCATGATTGGTTATCTTTGCAAGTCTCTTCGAATTATCAGTTTGGTTTGGCCTACTAGATTGATCTTTCTTGCAATGGGAGAAGTTCTTAGCTTTGGGTTCAATGTTGGGGTGCTCGATCCCAGTGACAGAAAGGGAAATGCCACGTATTGTATTGTTGCCATCGAGGATAAAAAGATTGGGTTTATATCATATTGCTTGAGTTTATCCCTCTACATCATGTCATCTTACCTAATGCGTTACTCTGTTCTTATGAACTTAATACTCTAGATGCATGCTGGATAACGGTCGATGTGTGGAGTAATAGTAGTAGATGCAGGCAGGAGTCGGTCTACTTGTCATGGACGTGATGCCTATATACATGATCATGCCTAGATATTCTCATAATTATTCGCTTTTCTATCAATTGCTTGACAGTAATTTGTTCACCCACCGTAATACTTATGCTATCTTGAGAGAAGCCACTAGTGAAACCTATGCCCCCGGGTCTATTTTCCATCATATAAGTTTCCAATCTATTTTATTTTGCAATCTTTACTTTCAATCTATATGATGAAAATACCAAAAATATTTACCTTATCATTATTATCTCTATCAGATCTCACTCTCGTAAGTGACCATGAAGGGCTTGACAACCCCTTTATCGTGTTGGTTGCGAGGTTCTTATTTGTTTGTGTAGGTACGAGGGACTTGCGTGTGGCCTCCTACTGGATTGATACCTTGGTTCTAAAAAACTGAGGGAAATACTTACACTACTTTGCTGCATCACCCTTTCCTCTTCAAGGGAAAACCAACGCAGTGCTCAAGAGGTAGCAGACCTATAGATGGAGTATATATGCATGCGAACTAGAAAGACCCCACACACACACACAAAGAGAGAGAGAGAGAGAGAGAGACGAAGAGAGAGGGAGAGGGACCAACAAGGTTTATGTGTTGCACTACAAAAAAAGACACATCCGTGACATTTTGGGCCGAACGAAAAATTTCTATCATACTTATGGCACTTCTATGACGATAATTGTGACAAAACCCGGTATCATCATAGATGTGGTGGGCTACTACTTCTATGACAAAAAATGATGACAGAAAATGGGCTTTTCGTCCTGGGCGGGCCAGAGACGCAACTGCATGACATTCTTTTGGCTGTCCATGACAGAAAAAAGCCATGGTACAAGCGAGGGTGAGGAAAATATCGGGGTGTTCCCGGTTACGGTGGGTGGTCGAGGCCGAGCGATGCGCGTTTCTCTCGTACACGCATGCGGGGCGTTGGGCTCTAACTAAACCCGAGCGAGGCGTTGGGCTCTAACTAAACCCGAGCGAGGCGTTGGGCTCTAACTGAACCCGAGCGATTGAAGGAAATATGCCCTAGAGGCAATAATAATGTTATTATTTTATTTCCTTATATCATGATAAATGTTTATTATTCATGCTAGAATTGTATTATCCGGAAACATAATACTTGTGTGAATACATAGACAAACTAAACGTCACTAGTATGCCTCTACTTGACTAGCTCGTTAATCAAAGATGGTTATGTTTCCTAACCATAGACATGTGTTGTCATTTGATTAACGGGATCACATTATTAGGAGAATGATGTGATTGACATGACTCATTCCATTAGCTTAGCACCCGATCGTTTAGTATGTTGCTATTGCTTTCTTCATGACTTATACATGAGATTATGCAACTCCCGTTTGTCGTAGGAACACTTTGTGTTCTACCAAATGTCACAACGTAACTGGGTGATTATAAAGGAGCTCTACAGGTGTCTCCAAAGGTAAATGTGGGTTGGCGTATTTCAAGATTAGGATTTGTCACTCCGATTGTCGGAGAGGTATCTCTGGGCCCTCTCGGTAATGCACATCACATAAGCCTTGCAAGCATTGCAACTAATGAGTTGGTTGTGAGATGATGTATTACGAAACGAGTAAAGAGACTTGCCGGTAACGAGATTGAACTAGGTATTGAGATACCGACGATCGAATCTCGGGCAAGTAACATACCGATGACAAAGGGAATAACGTATGTTGTTATGCGGTCTGACCGATAAAGATCTTCATAGAATATGTGGGAGCCAATATGAGCATCCAGGTTCCGCTATTGGTTATTGACTGGAGACATGTCTCGGTCATGTCTACATTGTTCTCGAACCCGTAGGGTCCGCACGCTTAAGGTTTCGATGGCAGTTATATTATGATGTACTGAAGTTAGTTCGGAGTCCCGGATGTGATCACGGACATAACGAGGAGTCTCAAAATGGTCGAGACATAAAGATTGATATATTGGACGGCTATATTCGGACACCGGAAGTGTTCCGGGTGATTTCGGAGAAAATCGGAGTACCGGAGGGTTATCGGAACCCCACGGGAGAAGTAATGGGCCATATGGGCCTTAGTGGAGAGAGAGAAGGGCAGCCAGGGTGGGCCGCGTGCCTCCTCCCCCTGGTCCGAATTGGACTAGGAGAAGGGGGGCGGCGCCCCCTCTTTCCTTCTCCCTCCCCACTTCCTTCCCCCTCCTAGTAGGAGTCCTACTCCTACTAGGAGTAGGACTCCTCCTTGGCGCGCCTATAGGGCCGGCCGGCCTCCTCCCCTTGCTCCTTTATATATGGGGGCAGGGGCACCCCTAGACACAAGTTGATCCATGTGATCGTTTTCTTAGCCGTGTGCGGTGCCCCCTTCCACGATAATCCTCGATAATATTGTAGCGGTGCTTAGGCGAAGCCCTGCGACGGTAGAACATCAAGATCATCACCACGCCGTCGTGCTGACGGAACTCTTCCCTGACACTTTGCTGGATCGGAGTCCGGGGATCGTCATTGAGCTGAACGTGTGCTAAAACTCAGAGGTGCCGTAGTTTCGGTGCTTGATCGGTCGGGCCGTGAAGACGTACGACTACATCAACCGCGTTGTGCTAACGCTTCCGCTGTCGGTCTACAAGGGTACGTAGATCACACTCTCCCCTCTCGTTGCTATGCATCACCATGATCTTGCGTGTGCGTAGGAAATTTTTTGAGATTACTACGTTCCCCAACAGTGGTATCAGAGCCTAGGTTTTATGTGTTGATGTTATATGCACGAGTAGAACACAAGTGAGTTGTGGGCGATATAAGTCATACTGCTTACCAGCATGTCATACTTTGGTTCGGCGGTATTGTTGGACGAAGCGGCTCGGACCGACATTACGCGTACGATTACGCGAGACCGGTTCTCCCGACGTGCTTTGCACAAAGGTGGCAAGCGGGTGACAGTTTCTCCAACTTTAGTTGAACCGAGTGTGGCTGCGCCCGGTCCTTGTGAAGGTTAAAACAGCACCAACTTGACAAACTATCATTGTGGTTTTGATGTGTAGGTAAGATTGGTTCTTACTTAAGCCCGTAGCAGCCACGTAAAACTTGCAACAACAAAGTAGAGGACGTCTAACTTGTTTTTGCAGGGCATGTTGTGATGTGATATGGTCAAGACATGATGCTAAATTTTATTGTATGAGATGATCATGTTTTTTAACCAAGTTATCGGCAACTAGCAGGAGCCATATTGTTGTCGCTTTATTGTATGCAATGCAATTGCGCTGTAATGCTTTACTTTATCACTAAACGGTAGCGATAGTCGTGGAAGCATAAGATTGGCGAGAAACAACGATGCTACGATGGTGATCAAGGTGTCGTGCCGGTGATGATGGTGATCATGACGGTGTTTCAAAGATGGAGATCACAAGCACAAGATGATGATGGCCATATCATATCACTTATATTGATTGCATGTGATGTTTATCTTTTATGCATCTTATCTTGCTTTGATTGACGGTAGCATTTTAAGATGATCTCTCACTAATTATCAAGAAGTGTTCTCCCTGAGTATGTACCATTGCGAAAGTTCTTCGTGCTGAGACACCACATGATGATCGGGTGTGATAGGCTCTACGTTCAAATACAACGGGTGCAAAACAGTTGCACACGCGGAATACTCAGGTTATACTTGACGAGCCAAGCATATACAGATATGGCCCCGGAACATAGAGACCGAAAGGTCGAGCATGAATTATATAGTAGATATGATCAATATAGTGATGTTCACCAATGAAACTACTCCATCTCACGTGATGACCGGACATGGTTTAGTTGATTTGGATCATGTAATCACTTAGAGGATTAGAGGGATGTCTATCTAAGTGGGAGTTCTTTAGTAATATGATTAATTGAACCTAAATTTATCATGAACTTAGTACCTGATAGTATCTTGCTTGTTTATGTTTGATTGTAGATAGATGGCCCGTGCTGTTGTTCCGTTGAATTTTAATGCGTTCCTTGAGAAAGCAAAGTTGAAAGACGATGGTAGCAATTACACGGACTGGGTCCGTAACTTGAGGATTATCCTCATTGCTGCACAGAAGAATTACGTCCTGGAAGCACCGCTGGGTGCCAGGCCTGCTACTGAAGCAACACCAGATGTTATGAACGTCTGGCAGAGCAAAGCTGATGACTACTCGATAGTTCAGTGTGCCATGCTTTACGGCTTAGAATCGGGACTTCAACGATGTTTTGAATGTCATGGAGCATATGAGATGTTCCAGGAGTTGAAGTTAATATTTCAAGCAAATGCCCGGATTGAGAGATATGAAGTCTCCAATAAGTTCTATAGCTGCAAGATGGAGGAGAACAGTTCTGTCAGTGAGCATATACTCAAAATGTCTGGGTATAATAATCACTTTATTCAATTGGGAGTTAATCTTCCAGATGATTGCATCATTGATAGAATTCTCCAATCACTGCCACCAAGCTACAAGAGCTTCATGATGAACTATAATATGCAAGGGATGAATAAGACTATTCCCGAGCTCTTCGCAATGCTGAAAGCTGCGGAGGTAGAAATCAAGAAGGAGCATCAAGTGTTGATGGTCAACAAGACCACTAGTTTCAAGAAAAAGGGTAAAGGAAAGAAGAAGGGGAACTTCAAAAGGAACAGCAAGAAAGTTGCTACTCAAGAGAAGAAACCCAAACCTGGACCTAAGCCTGAAACTGAGTGCTTCTACTGCAAGCAGACTGGTCACTGGAAGCAGAACTGCCCCAAGTATTTGGCAGATAAGAAGGATGGCAAGGTAAACAAAGGTATATGTGATATACATGTTATTGATGTGTACCTTACTAATGCTCGCAGTAGCACCTGGGTATTTGATACTGGTTCTGTTGCTAACATTTGCAACTCGAAACAGGGACTACGGATTAAGCGAAGATTGGCTAAGGACGAGGTGACAATGCGCGTGGGAAATGGTTCCAAAGTCGATGTGATCGCGGACGGCACGCTACCTCTACATCTACCTTCGGGATTAGTATTAGACCTAAATAATTGTTATTTGGTGCCAGCATTAAGAATGAACATTATATCTGGATCTTGTTTGATGTGAGACGGTTATTCATTTAAATCAGAGAATAATGGTTGTTCTATTTATATGAGTAATATCTTTTATGGTCATGCACCCTTAAAGAGTGGTCTATTCTTATTAAATCTCGATAGTAGTGACACACATATTCATAATGTTGAAGCCAAAAGATGCAGAGTTGATAATGATAGTGCAACTTATTTTTGGCACTGCCGGTTGGGTCATATCGGTGTAAAGCGCATGAAGAAACTCCATACTGATGGACTTTTGGAACCACTTGATTATGAATCACTTGGTACTTGCGAACCGTGCCTTATGGGTAAGATGACAAAAACACCGTTCTCCGGTACTATGGAGAGAGCAACAGATTTATTGGAAATCATACATACAGATGTATGTGGTCCGATGAATGTTGAGGCTCGTGGCGGATATCGTTATTTTCTCACCTTCATAGATGACTTAAGCAGATATGGGTATATCTACTTAATGAAACATAAGTCTGAAATGTTTGAAAAGTTCAAAGAATTTCAGAGTGAAGTTGAAAATCATCGTAACAAGAAAATAAAATTCCTACGATCTGATCGTGGAGGAGAATATTTGAGTTACGAGTTTGGTGTACATTTGAAACAATGCGGAATAGTTTCGCAACTCACGCCACCCGGAACACCACAACGTAATGGTGTGTCCGAACGTCGTAATCGTACTTTACTAGATATGGTGCGATCTATGATGTCTCTTAATGATTTACCGCTATCATTTTAGGGATATGCTCTAGAGACGGCCGCATTCACGTTAAATAGGGCACCATCAAAATCCGTTGAGACGATGGCTTATGAACTGTGGTTTGGCAAGAAACCAAAGTTGTCGTTTCTGAAAGTTTGGGGCTGCGATGCTTATGTGAAAAAGCTTCAACCTGATAAGCTCGAACCCAAATCGGAGAAATGTGTCTTCATAGGATATCCAAAGGAAACTATTGGATACACCTTCTATCACAGATTCGAAGGCAAGACTTTTGTTGCTAAATTCGGAAACTTTCTAGAGAAGGAGTTTCTCTCGAAAGAAGTGAGTGGGAGGAAAGTAGAACTTGACGAGGTAACTGTACCTGCTCCCTTATTATAAAGTAGTACATCACAGAAACCAGTTTCTGTGACACCTACACCAATTAGTAAGAAAGCTAATGATGATGATCATGAAACTTCAGAACAAGATACTACTGAACCTCGTAGATCAACCAGAGTAAGATCCGCACCAGTGTGGTACGGTAATCCTGTTCTGGAAGTCATGCTACTAGATCATGATGAACCTACGAACTATGAAGAAGCGATGGTGAGCCCGGATTCCGCAAAATGGCTTGAAGCCATGAAATCTGAGATGGGATCCATGTATGAGAACAAAGTATGGACTTTGGTTGACTTACCCAATGATCGGCAAGCAATTGAGACTAAATGGATCTTCAAGAAGAAGACTGACGTTGACGGTAATATTACTGTCTACAAAGCTCGACTTGTCGCAAAAGGTTTTCGACAAGTTCAAGGGATTGACTACGATGAGACCTTCTCACCCGTAGCGATGCTTAAGTCTGTCCGAATCATGTTAGCAATTGCCGCATTTTATAATTATGAAATTTGGCAAATGGATGTCAAAACTGCATTCCTGAGCGGATTTCTGGAAGAAGAGTTGTATATGATGCAACCAGAAGGTTTTGTCGATCCGAAGGGAGCTAACAAAGTGTGCAAGCTCCAGCGATCCATTTATGGACTGGTGCAAGCTTCTCGGAGTTGGAATAAACGCTTTGATAGTGTGATCAAAGCATTTGGTTTTGTACAGACTTTTGGAGAAGCCTGTATTTACAAGAAAGTGAGTGGGAGCTCTGTAGCATTTATGATATTATATGTAGATGACATATTACTAATCGGAAATGATATAGAATTTCTGAATAGCATAAAGGGATACTTGAACAAGAGTTTTTCAATGAAAGACCTCGGTGAAGCTGCTTACATATTGGGCATTAAGATCTATAGAGATAGATCAAGACGCTTAATTGGACTTTCACAAAGCACATACCTTGACAAAATTTTGAAGAAGTTCAAAATGGATCAAGCAAAGAAAGGATTATTGCCTGTGTTACAAGGTGTGAAATTGAGTAAGACTCAATGCCCGACCAATGCAGAAGATAGAGAGAAAATGAAAGATGTTCCCTATGCTTCAGCCATAGGCTCTATCATGTATGCAATGTTGTGTACCAGACCTGATGTGTGTCTTGCTATAAGTCTAGCAGGGAGGTACCAAAGTAATCCAGGAGTGAATCACTGGACAGCGGTCAAGAACATCCTGAAATACCTGAAAAGGACTAAGGATATGTTTCTCATATATGGAGGTGACAAAGAGCTCATCGTAAATGGTTACGTTGATGCAAGCTTTGACACTGATCCGGACAATTCTAAATCGCAAACCGGATCCGGACGATTTCATGACTTATACATGTTCCTATGACTATGAGATTATGCAACTCCCGTTTGCTGGAGGAACACTTTGTGTGCTACCAAACGTCACAACGTAACTCGGTGATTATAAAGGAGCTCTACAGGTGTCTCCAAAGGTAAATGTTGGTTTGGCGTATTTCGAGATTAGGATTTGTCACTCCGATTGTCGGAGAGGTATCTCTGGGCCCTCTCGGTAATGCACATCACATAAGCCTTGCAAGCATTGCAACTAATGAGTTGGTTGCGAGATGATGTATTACGAAACGAGTAAAGTGACTTGCCGGTAACGATATTGAACTAAGTATTGAGATACCGATGATCGAATCTCGGGCAAGTAACATACCGATGACAAAGGGAATAACGTACGTTGTTATGCGGTCTGACCGATAAAGATCTTCGTAGAATATGTGGGAGCCAATATGAGCATCCAGGTTCCGCTATTGGTTATTGACCGGAGACATGTCTCGGTCATGTCTACATTGTTCTCGAACCCGTAGGGTCCGCACGTTTAAGGTTTCGATGACAGTTATATTATGAGTTTATGAGTTTTGATGTACCGAAGTTAGTTCGGAGTCCCGGATGTGATCACGGACATAACGAGGAGTCTGGAAATGGTCGAGACATAAAGATTGATATATTGGACGGCTAAGGCAAATGCAGAAATGTATTTCAAATTGTGATGTGATATCATAGACAGTACCTTACGCTGCAGCCGAGACCAATGTGTAACAAGATTATTCCAGTCACCGTCGGATAAATGTAGCACTGGAGACTTTACAGAAATTTTGTTCAGAGGCTTGCCATCGAAGTGCGCTTGCCTCAGGTAGGAACGATACTTCATCAACGAGTGCTTGAAAAGCGCAACCAACCCTTGCTCGTCATCACAATCCAGTTTGCGCCTCGCCTATTTAAAAGAATGAAATCTTGTGTCTTCTGTCAGCAGAAACATATGCAGTAATGACCATGAATAACATTAGTACATTACTTACGTGTAAGTTGCGGAGGAAGACTGGAAATTGTTCTGTGTCTGCGGTATAATCTTTCCATGAAGGAAAGATGCGCACAAAGTTCCTGACAACAACATAAGCTTCGTCTTATAAACTGGGAAGAAATGGAACAGGGGTTCTATTTGCTGCAATTGGGGCTCTCTCTGGTTCGAGAAGAGATTTGGCAACTGGATTTGGTGTACTCTTTGCTGGAATGGGGGTTTTGCGTCATACAGCTGGTGCTATGTCAACTGGCATAATCATACTGTTTGCTGCAGTTGGGGTCTGCTGAGTTGGGGCATCAGAAATGACCAGTGTAGTAGGGCTAGAGTCTGCTAGAGTTGGGGTATTTTGTGGGTCAGGTGATATTGCAACTACAGCTAATGGGCTATTTGATTTATCAGGTGCCACTACCTTTTCCAAATACTTTGCTTGTGCTCCTCCACTATCAGCAATCGCCCTCTTCCTTTTGAATGTCTGATACACAAGAACAGCATTTGAATGGATAAATATGGTATGATGACACATGGAGTATGTACTGAAAATGGATAGGCAGGGCGTATTCACATACACGATGTGTAAACTAAGCTAATGGCAGTTCAACAAAGTACAAGCAATGTAAAGCATCAGTTGCAAGATATGTGCGAGCAATGTAACCTTGGAAAGTTAGAGCAAGTACCTTGACGGGTGAATAAGATAGGGCATCTTCCTCTGACTCCTCCACTAGGGAGCTACATTGACTTAGGTCTCCCTCTAGCTCAGAATCACTGTTAGGATCATATTCTGAGCATGAATCTATAGGTGGAGAGTGTTTGCATTGCATTGCATCCAGACTTGATTTCAGTCCCTTAATGCCAAGTTTGACAGCCATGGCATTGTTCTGCTTTATTATTTTCATGCGCGCAAGCTCATAACCATTATGATGCTATTCAGAATCTGAGATTCATGAAAACACAAAAAGTAGTCAGATTATCTATGGAATGCATTGCGGTTTCAACTCGGAGAGTGTCTCCCTATAAACCCCCGCATATGCAAAGTTCACCTCCCCAACTGTGCTGACCAGACCACACACAAAGATACACACCCGAGCGGCGAACATGCATTTTTGAAACTAATTTAGGAACATTTAGCTGACCAATTAAACAACTCTGTTTTAATAATATCAGATTCGTATTTGAACAACTAAGCTTGTTTAGCTTGATGGGTGGAGCAGTGTTATTATGACACGAAGCATGTATTCTGATCGTATAGTGATCATAAAAGGGGGAAACTCTAAGCATATATTTTTTTATCAAAAGAGGGTTTCCCCTCTGATTTCTATTAAAGAAACCACCACGGAACCAACATGATCAATTAAACCCTAAGCATGATCAACTAAACCGTATTATGGCTGTGCCATGGCAGATTTGAAGCTGCAAACCGGAGAAATGATATTTAGCATCCATTGTTTGCTTCGAACTAAGAACTAAATTCTAAGAGCTGAAAAGAAAGAGAGTAACCAAGTTAAGATCTATTTTCTAGTTGAGATCAAAAAGTTGAGGAGATATGAAGTACCACCTCTCTTGCGGCGCCGTGTAGGCATCGGGGGTGCGATGGTTGTCGGTGGCGTTGAAGCAGATCTGCGACGGTAGAGGGGGGTGCATCGGGGGATAAGTCCCGTTGCAGTGGAAGAGAAGGTCGTGTGAGCGGCCCCGGCAAAGAGGACGACAGCGCCGATGAAGCGAGAGGACGTGATGCAAGGCTATTGGTCCGTCGCCATGGATGAGAAACGTCCATCTCTAGCAGTGGACAACGCGGTCTTGGTAGGTGCTCCGGCATGATGGAGGACGGTGGCAATGGATGTGGTGGAGGACGGCGGCGATGGATGGGGTGGCGGACGGAGGCTGGTGTGGGAATGGGGTGTTCTAGCGCGGACAGTGTATGAATGGGAAAATGGAGGGAGAGGTATGGGGAACCATGTTTTTGGGACGCGCCTGTCTGAAATACGGGAAAGTTACGAACTTATCCCTCGTTTCAAATTTGGACGTCTCGTCGGTTGGGGATAGGACGGTAATCTCGCATCTCCCAAATATTTACCGGTAACTATTTCGGGCGAGGAGAGGGTGTTTTGCTGCCCACGGTTGGCGCCCACGGTGTATGAACAGGGCTGACAGGTAGGGCGTTTGTGTCACGTCTTATGGAAGTTACACATCTACCCCTATTTAAAATATTAGCCTACATCTATTTAGATGAGGAGAGGGTGTTTTGCCGCCCACCGTGTATGAATGGGGAATGGAGGGAGAAACAGAGGTCTTTCGGACGAGCTTGAATCAAATGAGTTTTGCCACCCATGTTTGACGCCCACCGTGTCAGAATGGGCTCAGAGGCGGTCGTGTCACGTCTAATTGAAGTTACCAACCTACCCCTATTTAGAGCAGTGGAAATCGGGCCGATGGATTGTCCGTGTAATGGGTAGATAGTAATTTCCATCTCTCAAACACTTGGCTTCGGGCAGCCGATGTGGGAGTGGACATTTTGCTGTTTCTTTCAAATTTTGGGACAATAACCATCCACGTTTACCCTGGCAACTAAATTCGAATCCATTTTGTATTCCTATATGAATCTTTATAAATCATTCTATGTGTTTTTATATATCTTCAAAAGGACGACAAAGATGTATTCCATTGTCATATATGAATATGGTTTACAAATGCCGATACTCAAATTCAGAAACTAGAATCCAGTTTAAGGTGAATTCGAATATTTGGAACACTTCATGTCCAACTCAAATTTCACACGCAGCATAATGTGTACTCCCATTTAGATATGTACACAAGCGATGTATCAAGATTCAAATACCGAGTCAATCAACCAAGAATGTAGGGAACTAATGGACATATAAACACTTATAGAGTATATGGATCAATAATATCAACTAACATACATAAGCCAGGCCGCTGTACTTTTTTTGGCTACAATAACATCCTTTTTTTAGCCAGCATCTTGGCCCTTTCCGATGCGTGTCACTTATGATCCATCTATACTACTATTGTTGAATGCACATTCAGCCCGATTGGCATATTTGTAGGTCTGGCACAGCAATCCAAATGAAATGTCTCCGAGTCTTATCAATTAATACAGACTTGTGCTCAAATAAAATTACAAACAAAAAAGCAATTATTACATGATCTCTAAAACAAATGGTTTGATTGACTACATGAACAGACAACACAAAGGTTATTCAACTATGGAAAGAACATTTCACCTATGATTTACCAAGTAGGAATTTAATTTCCTTTTTTCCTTCAGGACCTTAACAATCTGGTCAGTCTCAGCTTGCCTTGTTTTGAAATCCACCAAATATTTAATGGTTGTCTTGAGTACTGCTTGTGGTTGTGCTGTTTGCTTCCTCAACATGTCAACTTCATCTCTAAGTGCAGAAGCAGAATCTCTTTCTACCACTAGTTTAGCCTCTAGAGCATCAGCAGTTGGCAATTTATAATGCACGATTGGGCCAGTGCCACTGATGTGGGATGATGCAACATCCATGGGGACCTCGCTCTTTGATCTTGGGCTAACCTGTTTTGCCATTAAAGTTCCGATTCGATTCAGAAAAGTTGAAGTTAGCAAAACATCTCAACCGGGAGTTATAACAGCAAACCAGTTAAACAAACAAGGAATTAAAGAGTTTCAATTGGATGCTGAAAAGTAGTTATTAACATCATTGTAACCCGATGTTGCAGCAGCAAAGCAGTTAAACAAACAAGTAGATATTTAAGTTAAGGCAAGCAGGTAATTCTTAACAGTAAGTATCAAACACATAGATAGGCGCAGTCTACAATATGATTAACAGGCTATGCCATTATGTAATCAGTAGCAAACTAAATTAAGCCAAGCAACGTAATTGAACAATTTTGCAATAAGTGGCTAACTAAAATTCCGAGAAGCAGGTAACTGAACTTACGCTAGTTCTTTGTACAGGTACACTGCAACTTCTTTTTCGCTTACAAGGTTGTACGAAGGAGTCCATGGCATCAATTGCTTGGATACGCAGTCCCAATACTTCTTTCTTCCCACACTGCATGGGTAAGTCGAATGGTTAATCCGGTAAGATGGTGCGTCCTTGATATGTTATATGAGGACGTGTATTCAGACTAGTTGTAGCCAAACACATCACACTGCCTTTTACTGTATATTTCATGCAATTACTTTTGGCATATTGAGATCTAATCAATCTACAATAGGATGAAAAGACTGGCATCCTTCACATTATTGGCGAACTCAGTTCATAGAAACAAGCAATTCAACCATTCTGTGGGTAAATCAAAAGCGCCACTGGAATATTTTTCACTATCCAATCATACACGCAAAAGGGGCGACACCACCATAGGGATAGGGGCTAGTATGGGCGGCCGCCTCAGGTGGCTGGAAAGTGTGCACCTAGTTTGAGTCGTCCAGGTTGGCCCATGCTAGTTTTGTTCGTCCCAACGCACGAGCAGGCAATGTAAAAAATGAAGAAAAATGTTTCAATTTGGATGGGCCAATAACATAAGTGCAAGGCAGGCCCTATAGCAGGCTCGCGCCCCAAACAAGCGCCTCCAATATCGATCGACAGCAGGAAAATCCCAATTCATTCGCTCCAGCCTCCAGTCTGGTTCGCTCCTAACCTAGCCGCTGCTGGACAGACCAACACAACACTTCCTCGCGCCCTCGTTGGAGGGCGGTCACCGGGCTTCAAGCGACTGGAAGGACAAGAAGATGAAGATCCAACCCTGGGTGTAGCCTGCGTGGGAGGCAGCGGCGACGGCACGGGCATGGCATCGAGCTTGCGCAAACGGACAGTCGCAGCTTGCAAGAGTTGCATGCGCAACGAGCAGGTACATCACATCCCTGATTATATCTAATTCAACTCTTCAATTTCTGGCCAATAGTTAAACCTGACGGTGTTGTAAAACTGCTTGTATGTAGGGAGTCTATGAGAAAATGAAACCAATTTCTACTTATTTTATAACTCCCCCAATCAATACTGAACTGATTGAATCTGATGTATCTAATCAAGTTTCTGGTGCAAACATACAAGCTCATGTTGTTCTTGAGCCTGAAGTGTCTAATGAACAGACTGCTAATGAAGGATTTGATGCAGACATTTTACATGCTCCTGGTGATGAACATATAGTGTCTAATGAGGGATCTAATGCAAGCATTTTGCAAGCTCATTGAAGGATTTAGTGTCTAATGATGATCTACTATGTTGAGAGAGACAGAGATTTGCAGGCATTGATGAAAAGCAAATTATAGTGCATTTTCATAGCTTGAGGAAACGTCGAGGCCATCTACCATAAAGTCCCCGTATCATGACAACATAGCATAAATACTTTTCTAATATGTTGTTTGAAACTATTGGCATACTTGTGCAGGATAGATATATTGATATGCAGTTTGCGCACTGGTTATACGTGCAATTACACTTCGATATTTTCAGCCAGAGAACGAATAATTCAAGTAGGTACAGACCATGTTTGTGTCCTTGTACACCATGTTGCATTTTGTGTTTTTTGGTGCTTGCATCATTTAGTGTTTATAATCTGAACTACTTTGGATCATTAGCTGGTTTTCAAAGTGCATGTAGCTTCGCATTTCTCAAGTTATGTTGATTTCCGGAGTGCAAGTGCCTTCATATTTTTTAAGTTAAATGTTCGCCCCTGGTAACTTGAATTCGTGGATCAGCCACTGCACACAAATCATACACGAATGCCAGTATGAATTAAATGAAATGCAGGGACTTACGCTAGCTCGTTCTATAGGCTCACTGTAGCTCTGCTTGCGCTTGGGATGTTCCATGTACAAGTCCATGTTACCACTTGCTTGGATGTGCAGGCCTTGTGCTCCTTGCATCCCCCTCCGCATTTTTGACATGGTGAATGGTTGATCAAATAAGAGGAATCGACCTTGATGTTGTACCAGAGGACAGATACTTACAAGGTTATACGGGTGTGCAGGATGTGTACCAGATCCCGTAGCGCCGTCATGCTTCGCTAAAATATGGATTTGCTTGTTTCAGATGATATCTCCAGAAGAAATAAGAGTTAAGGTCAGAGTTGCATAGGCGGGTAAGCTAAGAGAGCAGTGAAAGGATATCCAAACATCGTCGGAACAGTGCACAAGGGAGTGATGTGTGGATACCTAGTTCGGGCCGGCATTTGGGCATGCTTGCCTAGCTAGAGTGCGGGTCACTTCAGAGCCGTTGAGGGTGATGCGCTGGCGTTGGCTGGCCGCGCACGGATGTAGATCTTGAGTGGCAGCGGAGCGCTACGATGCGGTGGACAAGACCGTTGGTGAAGCCCCAACGGCCTCGGGGGGCGGAGGTGCGACGATGTGCTCGGTGAAGTAGCCCCGGTGAGCTGGGAGACGGCGTTGGTGAAGCGCACCTGATGCGGTGGAACTCGGTGTCTGTGAGGCACGTCGGTTGCGGCAGCCGACGTTGTCGGTGGACCACCCGGTGCGGTGGACGAGGGCGTAGATGAGGTAGCTCCGGTGCGGTGGTGAAGCGTGACCGTCGTCTTCGTCGTCGTCGTCCGGCACAGAGGTGGGGAATGGTGGGGAAAGAGACGAGACGAGGGGCGATTCGAGGGTTGGCGGCGAATTAGGGATTTGAGCAATCTGGGCGCGGAAGGGGACGGTGGAGAAGAGAGATTTTGCAGGGCTGGAATTGGGGCCGCCAGATATTTCAATCCGAAACGTGGAAGCGCGAACTTATATTGTCGTCGTCCTTTTTAGTGTGGGGGGGGTGGTTGGGTGCTACACGTCCGTCCGACACCCTCGACCACCCTGACAGGACTATGCTTCGGTGCCTTAAGGCACCTGCCTTTGTGTCCATGACATATGGGCCCAACAGGCCGCTGGCCCACATGTCAGTAACCCAAAGGTAGTTGCCTTTAAGGCACCGAAGCAGCGTCCACCCCGACACGACCCTGGTTTGCCTGGTGCGCCTACATTTGAGAATGCAAATGAATCTTCTTTCATTTGCAAACGAATCTGTATGTATTACCATGCCCGTGTTTTCCTTGCAATAATTAGTCATTCGAAACGATATACTCCATCTGTTCACTTTTGTAAGTCGTTTCAGACAACTTAAAATGAATTGTTTTGCACATTGTCTGAAATGTCTTCAAGGTCTTATAAAAGTGAACAGAGGGAGTACTATAAATTAATTAATGAGGAGTTATTTGAAAAAAATCGAAACGGTACCCACGCTAACGTGGATTAGAGTGTGTGTCACATAATTGGTTATTTGAATTAGAGTGTGTGTCATGTAGTTAGTTATTTGAATTAGAGTGTGTGTCACATAGCGATCTCCAATTCTAACGTGGATTTCGCATTACACTGTATCCACGCTACTTTTTTAATACAAATTCATATGTATATGATGAACACCATGGTAGTGAGAAAACTTTTGGATGGATTCAAACATATTACCTACAAAATAGCACAACAAACTGAGTCAATGTCAACTTTTCGAAACTTAGTATGGCACGAATTCGAAATAATTACCCGTATGCCTGGTCCTCGGTTCAAATCTTACAATGTACACCGAATTGAAACATCGATATTAAGTCTCGTACTATGTACATTCAAATGTTGTTTTTAGCCCCCCCTCACAAACCCAACATACTTCCTGTATCGGTCAATCTTCCTCTCCTAACCACCTTAGGAATCTATCGGTTTCCAACACACGTTCATTCTTCCTCTCCATGTTTCGATCTCTTAGTCTCTCAACTACACAACCCCTTTTTCCACTCTGTTACCAAATGTATTTACCTCACACACCCGCCATTGCACCCCATGCCGAGCTCTCTCTCTCTCTCCCCTCCCTCCCTCTCACCCTCTCGCGCTAAATACATGCATTGCCCATCTAGCCCCCCAACCTCTCGTGCATGTGCACGCACGCACGTTGTATATCTAGGTCACTCCCTCGATACTGTCTCACTCTTTCTTCCACACAGCGGGCCACACTCGCTCAATCTCGCTCTCTTTATCCGAGTCCCATTTAACCTCGTTTTCTTTCACACACAAATGATATACCTCCCTGTTCGGGCCTTGATCGACATACTCTATACTCTCTCATGCAGCTTGTCTATCTAGGTCAGTCCATCCAAGCCGCCACCACTCTTTCGACCTCATGGTGGGCCACGCTCACTCAATCTCTCTCTCTCTCTCTCTCTCTCTCTCTCTCTCTCTCTCTCTCTCTCCGTATGTCTCGATTGACCTCGCTCTTTCTCAGACAAAAACGATATATCACCATGTTGAGACCAATTCGACCTATTCACATTGTATACTCTCTCACGCACATCGTCTATCTAGGTCACTCTCTCCAACCCGTCTCACTCTTTCGATTGCACGGCGACCCTATGTGATCGGTTGACCTTGCTTCCTCTCACGCACAAAATATATCTACATGTCTGTGACTGGATCATCTCTCAAGCTCTATCTTACAGCCCTCACCCTTGCCAAAAAGCTCAATCGGACAATATCTCTCCATAGCATATATATTTGTTCAATGAATGTCGGACCACACTCACTTTGTCTCTCTATCTATATGTCTCTCAATTGACCTCGCTTTCTCACACTGTATCTTCCACGCGTTGAAGCTACTACCTCTCCATCCCTCGCAAAGCCGGAGCTATTTACATTGCGAGGGGCACTCCAACCTTGGATTAATTTGTGTAGGCATTTATTCCGGTCGGTTTAGATTATATTTTCGTAGCATTCGGCCCACAACTACTCCAATCACCATAGCGGGTAATTAAGCTACGGGGAGCACCTAATATGAGCACCGGGGAGCCGTTGGATCGAAGATGCAGCGGCACACACGAGGCCTGAATGTTTTATTTGCAAAAAAAACCTTTGGAGAGTTAGGAAATTGCGCATAATTACAAAGACTACTCCCAAGCCATTGGATCTCACTTCCAACGGTGTAAAAACTCGTATCGCCATAGTATCTAAGCTGCAGGGTGGATGTGATATTCTATGCCGCTGTCATTTTTGTTCGTAAACTTGCAAAACATGTTACTCATGCTGTTACTTGTCTAACCGCGCAAAGTGTTTGTTCAAAAAAACCATCCTACACTGAAATATTGGAACAACACACGGGGGGTCCTGAGGGAGTCCTGGATTAGGGGGTCTCCGGACAGCCGAACTATATCTATTGGCCGGACTGTTAGACTATGAAGATACAAGATTGAAGACTTCGTCTCATGTCCGGATGGGACTCTACTTGGCATGGTAGACAAGCTAGGCAATACGGATATGTGTATATCCTCCTTTGTAACCGACCTTCTGTAACCCTAACCTCTCCGGTGTCTATATAAACCGGAGGGTTTTAGTGCGTAGGACAACATACAATCGTACCATAGGCTAGCTTCTAGGGTTTAGCCTCTCTGATCTCGTGGTAGATCTACTCTTGTACTACCTATATCATCAATATCAATCAAGCAGGACGTAGGGTTTTACCTCCATCAAGAGGGCCCGGACCTGGGCAAAACATTGTGTCCCCTGCCTCCTGTTACCATCTGCCTTAGACGCACAGTTCAGGACCCCCTACCCGAGATCCGTCGGTTTTGACACCAACATTGGTGCTTTCATTGAGAGTTCCTATGTGTCGTTGCCGTTAGGGTTGATGGCTCCTACTATCATCGATGGCGATGCAGTCCAGGGTGAGACTTTTCTCCCCGGACAGATCTTCGTGTTCGGTGGCTTTGCACTGCGGGCCAATTCGCTTGGCCATCTGGAGCAGATTGAAAGTTACGCCCCTGGCCATCAGGTCAGGTTTGGAAGCCTAAACTACACGGCCGATATCCGCGGAGACTTGATCTTCGATGGATTCGAGCCTCTGCCTTGTGCGTCACGCGGTCACGATGAATACGATTTAGCTCTACCATCAGACAGCGTTCTGGAGATCGCACCGGCAGCCGCTCCGACCCTCAATTCGGAGTCAGTTGCGCCGACCATGGACGGGGGGATGGACCCCGCCATGGAGGCGTTACCCTCAGCGGTGATCGAGCCAAACATCGACCTTACCTTGCCCGAGAGCCGTGTTGTTAAACTGCCGAATTCTTCTCTGGCCACGGACTCCGAACCGCCTGTGCCCGTTCCTATCGAATCTGATTGGGCGCTGATCAAGGAGTTTACCTCCACGGATATCTTTCAGCACTCACCCTTCGGCGACATACTGAACTCGTTAAGGTCTCTCTCCTTGTCAGGAGAGTCCTGGCCGAACTACGTCCGGCAGGACTGGGATGCGGACGACGAATAAATTCGCGGCCCACCCACCACCCACTTAGTAGCCACTGTCGATGACTTAACCAACATGCTCGACTTCGACTCCGAAGATATCGACGTATGGACGACGATGCGGGAGATGAAGAGGAACCACTGCCCACAGGGCACTGGATAGCCACCTCATCATACGATATATACATGGTGGATACACCCAAAGAAGGCAATGGCAACGAGACAGCGGAGGATGACCCCTCCAAGAAGCAACCCAAGCGCCAACGTCAGCGGCGCCGCTCTAAGTCCCGCCAAAGAAAAAGTGGTGATACCGGCACAGGAGGTAATAACACTCTGGATAGTGCTGAAGACAACAACAACCCCCTCCAGCAAGATTTAGAGCAGGAGGTTGGAGGAGCTAGCCCTCCTGAGAGAGCAGCAGACGGAGAGGCGGAGGATGATAATTACATGCCCCCCTCCGAAGACGAGGCAAGCCTCGGCGATGACGAATTCGCCGTGCCAGAGGATCCCTCGAACAAGAGCGCTTCAAGCGCCGGCTTATGGCCATGGCAAATTGCCTTAAGAAAAAGCACCAACAGCTTCAAGCTGATCAAGATCTGCTAGCTGACAGACGGACTGAAGTCCTCGCGACCGAGGAATATAAACTCGAGCACCCCTCCAAGAGTTACCCAAAATGCATGCTGCTACCTCGACTGGAGGAAGAAGCGTATGATGCGGCTGATCGGCCATCTCGTGGCCGTGATAGAGAGGCATTCCAGCTAAAAGCTCAGCCCGCACCCCGACGCCATTCAAATAAAAAAGCATGGGGAAACACGCCAGACCTGCGAGACATATTGGAGGACAAAGCAAAACATGCAAGATCGATCTACGGATCACGAGGGCGCGCCACTATGCGAGACGATAAACGTCACGCCGGATACAGTAAAAGTAAATCCGACCGGGCCGAACACAGCGGGCAAGACCCATTTGAGTTGCATCGCTCTATAGCCCAATACAGAGACTCCGCACACCCCTTATGCTTCACAGACGAAGTAATGGATCATCAAATCCCAGAAGGTTTCAAACCTGTAAATATTGAATCATACGGCGACACAACAGATCCTGCGGTATGGATCGAGGATTTCCTCCTCCACATCCACATGGTCCGCGGTGATGACTTACACGCCATCAAATACCTCCTACTAAAGCTCAAAGGACCAGCGCGGCATTGGCTTAACAGCTTGCCAGTAGAGTCCATCAGCTATTGGGATGATCTGGAGGCCGCATTCCTCGACAACTTTCAGGGCACTTATGTGCGACCACCAGATGCCGATGACTTGAGCCACATAATTCAGTAGCCAGAAGAATCGGCCAGGCAATTCTGGACTTGGTTCCTAACAAAGAAAAATCAAATCGTCGACTGTCCGGATGTAGAGGCCCTAGCGGCTTTCAAACATAACATCCGCGACGAGTGGCTAGCCCGGCACCTTGGTCAAGAAAAGCCGAAATCTATGGCAGCCCTCACGACACTCATGACCCACTTTTGTGCGGGAGAAGACAACTGGCTGGCTCGCAGTAACAATATGTCAAAGAACCATGGTATCTCGGATACCAAGGACGGCAATAGCAGGTCCCGTCGCAACAAACATAAGCGCCGCATTAACAGCGATAATACTGAAGATACGGCAGTCAATGCCGGATTCAAAGGCTCTAAACCCGGTCAGCAGAAAAAGCCATTTAAACAAAGTACGCCGGGCCCGTCCAGTTTGGACCGCATACTCGATCGCTCGTGTCAAATACACGGCACCCCAGACAAGCCAGCCAATCACACCAACAGGGATTGTTGGGTGTTCAAGCAGGTCGGCAAGTTAATTGCCGAAAACAAGGATAAGGGGTCACATAGCGATGACGAGGAGGAGCCCCGACAGCCACACACCGGAGGACAGAAGAGGTTTCCCCCACAAGTGCGGACGGTGAACATGATGTATGCAACCCACATTCCCAAGAGGGAGCGGAAGCATGCGCTCAGGGACGTATATGCGTTGGATCCAGTTGCCCCAAAGTTCAACCCATGGCCCTCCTATCCGATCACTTTCGATCGCAGGGACCACCCCACTAGTATCCGTCATGGCGGATTCGCTGCACTGGTTCTAGACCCAATCATTGATGGATTTCACCTCACTCGAGTCCTTATGGATGGCGGCAGCAGCCTGAACCTGCTTTATCAGGACACAATGCGCAAAATGGGTATCGACCCCTCAAGGATCAAACCCACAAAAAAGACCTTTAAAGGCGTTATTCCAGGCGTAGAGGCCCATTGCACATGCTCAATTACACTAGAAGTGGTCTTCCGATCCCCGGATAACTTCCGAAGCGAAGAGTTAATCTTCCATATAGTCCCATTCCGCAGTGGTTATCATGCACTACTCGGGCGAACCGCATTTGCGAGATTCAATGCGGTACTGCATTATGCATACCTCAAGCTCAAGATGCCAGGACCTCGTGGGGTTATTACAGTCAATGGAAACACAGAGCGCTCTCTCCGAACGGAGGAGCACACCGCGGCCCTCGCAACAAAAGCGCAAAGTAGCCTCTCAAGGCAATCCACCAGTTCGGCGTTTCAAGACCCAGACACCTTCAAGCGCGCTCGGAGCAATCGGCAACTAGACCGCCTGGCGCGATCTGAGCTCGCGTAGCAATGCGGCCCCCACCCCAGTCCTAGCCAAGCAACGAAACTCGTGCCACGCGTACATAATTATGCATTAAAAATACCATGGGCACAGGCGGGGAGGGGGGCACAACTGCGGCACGCCCCAAGACACGACTTAAACCGCACTAGGGGCTTCCCGCTTGGTTATTTTTCTCTTTTTCAGGAGATTAATCTCTGGAAACCCTGTCCGGCAGCACTATTGCCGAACACATGATGCAGCAACCAAGGAAGCAGAAAGCTATGTCACACCACGGAATTCCCAGGTGGATTACAGTAACGAGCGAAATATTTGATTTAATACTATTCCTCAGCTTGCCCTTGGAAGGGACATAGTCCTACTCTTTGCTTATCGCACTATCTGTATCATTCTACTTTAACGCACCTTTTTGAATAAACAATGCATAACATTACAACTATTATTGCATTCATGTTATATATATATGTGTGTGTGTTCGTTAATGACGCCTTGCAACCGTACACTTTGGTACGGCCAATACACCAGGGGCTTACGTACCCCACAATATGGTGTGAAAAGTCCAAACACTTACACAAGTGCGGCACCCCGAACTTATAGCATTATATGCATCAGCTCCAAATCATGTCTTTGGTCAAATGTTGGGTTTGCCCGGCTCCTATGTTTTGGTACCTTACGTTCCGCTCTATCGGCTAAGGTAGCGCTAGGAGAACTACTGCCATTGTGCCCCGGTTCTGCTGGATTAAGCACCTCAGTAGAGAAAGCTAAAACTGACTGTCATGATAAGGCGAGAGACTGGTCGCTGTTCGGCAAGGTTTCGAGTCCCTAAAGACTTATACCGCTTAGAGCGAGGGGCCGGCCCTATCCGGCTTAAAGGCATGTATCGCGCCCCGAATTCAGCCTTCCGAATACCAGGGGCTTCGCCAAAATTTAAAATTATAGAATTCTATGGCTAAGTGAGAGTGATAAAGCATTATTAGTCTGGTTGCCTTGTTCGTTGTGCTGAGCACCTCCCTTGAAGGACCCAAAAATGGGAACAAGAGTGCTCAGGTTTATCCCGAACACCCCATCACTCGTGGCATGGGGGCAGAAGCCGAGGACTAGCCATCTCTCAAACTGAATAAACAACCAAACAGAAGGTAATACTTTAAATTCAAACAAGCGTTGCATAGCGCATATGAAACAAGTTTTCATAAATACAGGATCACACGAGCAAGTTTTACTCAAATATTACATCTTTTGTGCACTCGTCCGCTATGAGACGGGCACCCGGCAGAACACCCTCGTAGTACATCTCGGGGTGGCGATGCTCCTTGCCCTCCAACAGCCCTTCCTTGATCAGCTTCACGGTGTCTAGCTTGACACATTGCAATTTCACACGGGCGAAAGCCCGGCGTGCACCTTCAATGCAGACGGATCACTTGACGACCTCCGGCCGCGGGCAGGCATCCACAAGCTGCCTCACCAGGCCAAGGAAGCTGTTCGGAAGGGCGTCGCCAGGCCACAGCCGGACTATAAAGCACTTCATGGCCTGTTCGGCTGCCTTATGTAGCTCAACCAGCTGCTTCAGCTGGTCGCTCATTGGCACCGAGTGTTCGGCCCCAGTATACTGAGACTAGAACAACTTCTCCGTTGAGCTTCCATCCTTGTCCTGGTAAAATTGTGCGGCATCAGCATGCTGCGGGGCAAATCTGCGAATGCTCCTGGAGAGCTCCGGATTCGGGTAAGTAATCAGTAATTTACTTTCACATGCTTGCTTTGCATATAGAATGCCTTACCCGCCGCTATCTTCTTCATTGCATCGATCTCCTGGAGGGTCTTTTGGGCTTTGGCCTTGGCACTTTTTGCGCTCTCGAGGGTCGCGGCAAGCTTAGACTCTCGCGTCTTCGAGTCAAGCTTGAACGCCTCGTGCTTCGTCACGAGAGCCTGGAGCTCTTGCTGCACCTCGCCCACCCGAGCCTCTTGCTTCTCTCGCTCGGTGCGCTCCTTGGCCACTTTATCTTCAGCCTCGGACAACACTTGCTTTAGGGTCGCCACTTCGGGCGCGGCCCCTGGCAAAGTCATGATGATCCTGTCATTTTGCAATCACATTCTTTTCATACATATCCACATACTAGGTACTACTTACCTTTGTTCTCCTTGAGCTGCCTCTTGGTAAGGCCGAGCTCGTCCTGGGACCCTTTAAGGTCCTGCTTCAGTACGGCGACCTCCGCAGTCAGTGCGGCAGACGCCAGCAGCGAAGCCTGCATATGCATATTGACATACTCATATTAGACTCCTGCGATATTGTTTGATCCTCTGTTCGGCTTTTCTTTGTGAACACCGAATAGAGCATTAGGGGCTACTATCTATGCGGTAATATTTTTCCTATACTTTAAACACTTACCTCAAAGCCTGTTAGAAGGCTAGCACAGGCTTCAGTCAATCCGCTCTTCGCAGACTGAACCTTCTGGATCACCGCACTCATAATAGTGCGGTGCTCCTCGTTGATGGAAGCGCTGCGAAGCGCTTCCAGCAGATTGTCCGGCGCCTCTAGATGGACAGAGGTCACCGGTGCAGGCGTCTTGCCCCTCTTAGAAGGAGGCCGCCTGCCCGAGTCCGGAACCACTGGAGGTTCCGGTGCGGTGTTCGGCTGAGGGCCAAACTCGGAGCCCTCAGAGGCCTTGTCCCCTCTGCTCCCGGAGTCCAGGAGGCCGCCTTGAGGTGCCTCCGGGACTGTCTCCCCTCGACCCGGTGCCTCTTGAGACAGCACCTCGGTGTTGTCCGCAGGATGGGGGGAGGTGGCGGTCGGAACTGGATCGCTATCCATATCCGACGAGCCCAGGGAGCTGTCCGATGATACATCGATACGGGCTCGGGGCGGCCTGCATTATCACATTCGGTGTTAGGTAAAGTAGTGCAAAAAAGGGGTGCTATGAGTGACTCTGGTATCTGAATATTTACGACTTCCCCAGGGGCTTGACCCTGGGCAGCCACTCATCTTCGCCGTCGGCGGCGGTGGTAGAGCTGTCCGGAAGGTGAGTCCTTCCCTTCTTGGACCCTTCGGCCTCCCTAGTTGGGGCGTCCTTCCTTTTCTTGTCTCCCCTGTCTGGAGGGGGAGCATCTTCTTCTGCCTCCTCGTCTTCAGGGGAGAATTGCGCCATAGAGTCCTCGGACGGTGAGTCCGATGACGCCTGGCACCGGGAACTCTTTCGGGTTCCCTTGGCCTTCTTGGTCTTCTCCGGCACCGTATAAGGAGCCGGGGTCAGCATCTTCATCAGAAGAGCGTCTGCTGGGCCTTCGGGCAAAGGAGCCGGACAGTCGATCTACCCGGCCGTCTCCTGCTAGTCTTGTCAAAGGTACGGGAGTTTAGATCCCGCATGGAGTCAAGCTATGAAAAACAAGTATCATGTAAGAGGTAAAGCAGCTTACCGCGCTGGCTTGGCGCTTTGCGCTGAATCCGTGATCCTCGGTAGTGGGAGGGGGGACCTCGATGCTCTTGAACAGCACCCTCCAGGCATCTTCGTGAGTTGTGTCGAAGAGCCTGTTCAGAGTTCGGTGCTGCGCCGGGTCGAACTCCCACAAGTTGAAGGCCCGTTGTTGGCACGGGAGGATCCGGCGGTTGAGCATGACCTGGACTACGTTGACGAGTTTGAGCTTCTTGTTGACCATGTTTTGAATACATGTTTGGAGTCCGGTCAGCTCTCCCGAACTACCCCAGGACAGGCCCTTCTCTTGCCAGGAGGTGAGCCGTGTGGGGAAGCCAGATCGGAACTCGGGGGCCGCTACCCATGTACGGTCACGCGGCTCGGTGATGTAGAACCACCCCGACTGCCACCCCTTTATGGTCTCCACAAAGGAGCCCTCGAGCCATGTGACGTTGGGCATCTTGCCCACCATGGCGCCTCCGCACTCCACCTGGCGGCCGTTCACTACCTTCAGCTTGACATTAAAAGTCTTCAGCCATAAGCCGAAGTGGGGCTTGATGCGGAGGAAGGCCTCGCACATGACGATAAACGCCGAGATGTTGAGGATGAAGTTCGGGGCCAGATCATGGAAATGCAGGCCATAGTAGAACATGAGCCCCCAGACAAATGGGTGGAGAGGGAATCCCAGTCCATGGAGGAAATGGGTAAGGAACACTACCCTCTCATGGGGCATGGGGGTGGGGATGAGCTGCCCCTCGTCTGGGAGCCAGTGCGCGATGTCATCAGGCAAGTATCCGACTCTCCTCAGCTTCTTGATGTGTCCCTTCGTGACGGAGGAGACCATCCACCTGCCTCCCGCTCCGGACATGGTTGGAGAAGGTCGAGGTGGTAAATGCGAACTTGGGCGCTGGAGGTCGAATGCGCGGAAACGGATGAGCGAAGGGGGAAGAAGGCGTGGATGAAAAGGTAAATCCTTATCCCTTTATATGGGCGGATGAAACTATGTGTCCCCACTAGCCTGGTAAAACTCTCTTATCCCCAAGCGCCATAATCTATGGCGTGGTTGAGTTACCCACACCCGTATTGATGAGAATCCCGTGATAAGGGGACACGATCTCTGCTTTGACAAGACGTGTCAAAAAACTGCCTCGCGCTATGTGCGGGGCTAGTTAAAGGAAACGGTTCGAATAATCACCGGGCTGTGACATAATGTCATGTTGCCAAAACAAGTCAGCAAATTAGATTTGTGGAAATATTATTCTCTCTACGGTGGTATGTGGAACTTATTTTGCAGGGTCAGACACTATCCTTGTATTCAAATTCTTCCGTGGTGTATTCGGAGGAGGAACCCACCTTGCAATGCCGAAGACAACACTGCGCGCCAGACTCATCGTCATTGAAAGCCTGGTTCAGGGGCTACTGAGGGAGTCCTGCATTAGGGGGTCTCCGGATAGCCGGACTATATCTATTGGCCGGACTGTTAGACTATGAAGATACAAGATTGAAGACTGCGTCTCGTGTCCGGATGGGACTCTACTTGGCGTGGTAGACAATCTAGGCAATACGGATATGTGTATCTCCTCCTTTGTAACTAACCTTGTGTAACCCTAACCTCTCCGGTGTCTATATAAACCGGAGGGTTTTAGTCCGTAGGACAACATAAAATCATACCATAAGCTAGCTTCTAGGGTTTAGCCTCTCTGATCTCGTGGTAGATCTACTCTTGTACTACCTATATCATCAATATCAATCAAGTAGGACGTAGGGTTTTACCTCCATCAAGAGGGCTCGAACCTGGGTAAAACATTGTGTCCCCTGCCTCCTATTACCATCCGCCTTAGATGCACAGTTCGGGACCCCCTACCCGAGATCCGCCGGTTTTGACACCGACAGGTCCCACTTGTCATTAATCAAATTGGGACCTAAAACTAACAAATCTGAAAGACAAGATTCGAACTGGCAACCTAGACTACAAAGCGTAAGTCGATAGCCTGAAAAAACGAATGGTTGTTGGCTTTGTCCCATAACTTGATTTTATACAGTACTTGCGTTGAGTAGAGTAGAGGGAGTGCCTCGTCAACACGTGCATGACCGTTATCTCACTTACTGGTGGGTCCCAGGTCTGCGATCTCAATCTCTCTTCTCTCCATCGTCTAACCTTTGCACGGGCACACACGAAGAGCGGCGCTAGCTTGCCGTGGTGTTATTACAACTAAAAAAACTTGGAAAATAGAAGAATCGCCTAGAACAAGAGACGTTGTGGCTGGTCGAGACGGAGCTAACCACATCTATCCTCCGTGCCATGTTTGCATGACGAAGTTGTGTGGCTAGTGGGGTGTTTTCAACCGACTGGCTGGGTCCCGAGGTCGAACCATAGGTACTCTACTACGTCTGATACAGTATATTTTTACACGCACATTTTTCCTTCGTGCTGAGATGTGGCACACCCTACCGCGCGGTTTCTGGGTCCTCCCGGGTGGTGCACGCATATATTCTTCCTAACGTGGGACGCCCTACCGTGCGTTTTCTGGGTCCTCCTCGGTCGTAGCGCCGAAGCAAGTAAATGAGTCGTCAAATCACGACAGACCACCTTTACCGCCGAGTACATCAGTGAAGCATGGTGGCTAGCTAATTGGGCTAGTTCGACTGATTAGCTAGGCCGCCGCCACATTTGTTTTTTCACCCCTTTTTTTATCTACTTCCCGGCAGGTAAATTTAAATATCCACCACAGTGTTGCTCTGGTGTTTGGGTGCGGCAGGATTTTTAATTTTTTGATTGACGGGAGCAGGCGCAGTAGGATTTTTAATTTTTTGATTGACGGGAGCAGGCGTGGCAGCAATTAGTCACGATGACTCCGCCTGTACCCAGTGCTCCCTGATGTGAGAAGTCGTCGACTGGTGTTTTACCGTGGTGAAAACCAAAAGATTCCCCGCTCCCTCCGCCTTCCCGTAGATTGCATTGCCTTTCAGCCGTTTCGCCCCCTTTGCTTCCTCTCCCCATTGCTTCTACCTGGTGCCATGGCGGCCCAGCAGATCACGGAGTCTGAGGTGAGGCTCCTGACACAGGAGCTCCATGCCAAGGATGTGGAGCTCAGGGCCAAGGACGTGGAGCTCCATGAGCTCAAGGAGGAGAGGAGTGCCATGCTCCTCCGTTATGTGCGGGAGTTCACGGAGCTTCAAAAGCGGCAGGCGTCCACCAAAAAGATGCTCAAGGCGTCGGCGGCGTTGCTGTGGAAAGCGGGAGATACGATAGGCCGTCAAGGGAGCCGGCTGGAGCGCGAGCGGGCCGATCGTGAAGAGGTCTAGGATCGCCTCAGCCACTTGGTGAACCAAGTTGCCACGCACGTGTTGCGGTTGCGTGATGCCTACCGTCGTGCCAGTGCGACGATGCCGGCCGTCGGGCTAATCCCTCTGCATGGGCATGTCCATGTCTCGGTGCAACATGACCGTTGGATCAAACTCAGACGGTGCAGATCAGTCACTGTAGCACAAAGTGTGTGGGTGTGTTTGGTTGCATTCTCATCTCAATATAGTTGTTTCCTCTTCACGTATTTTTGTCAACCTACTAGTGTGGACTCATGCACCCTTCATGCACTCTGCCAAACACCCAAAAGTGGGTCGAGAAGGGAACTTTTGCTCCCATCCCGTGCACCCTTCATACACCCTGCCTAACACTATTCATGCTTCATGTGGTTCATGTTTCATGGAGTACTGTAGCACCGTACTCTCCGTGCGCTGTGGACCTAGTTTTGTTAACATTGATCTCACCGTCCATTCTTGACCAGACAGTCGAAAAAGCGGTACTATGTTACATATAGGAGTACTTGACATGCGCACAACATCATTTGTTATTGTCATATCTTACTACACTAGCAACAAGATTGTGTAGTACTGACGTATGAACCACTCCACATGCCTAGTAGTAGGAGCATTGTGTATGTTCAAGTGGCTGCCGTGTTTCGCACTCCTCCGTCGTAAGAGTGGAAACGATTGTTGTAATCATTTTTTTCTTCTGAAAAACAGTGGACACGCTCTACCGTGTGGATCCTCCTCCAGCCATGCACTAAATTACTCACTTTCGCCGACGTGTGGGACAGCCAGCATCGGGGTCCACCAGCCATGCACTAAATTACTCCGTAGTAGAGTGACGGTAGACTACTCCGATCGAAGCGCCGTAGTAATTCCCAATGAGCCGTCAAATCACAAAACCCCCTCCTTTCCAGCAGTAAGTTGGACGGACGAAGCAACCATCATTTCACTCTTCTCTCTCAGCTTCGTCTCTACCCAACCCTCGCTTCTACCTCATCTTTTTCCTCATTTCTTCAAGAAAACCCCGACCTACTTCTGCCATTGTTCTTCTCTCCCAAAGAAGGAAAGGTGAGCACATCAATGGTGTTGATTCTGGCCAAGGCCCGGTCTTGCAACCCCGAGACCGATCCTATAACTCCCTCTATTTTCTTCTTTTGGGTTTGTGATTATGGTTTCTTTTCTTTTATTTCTATTTGACAGTTTCTTGATGGACGCTGGAGCACCGGCCGAAGTGATGTCTATGGCTCCGGCCAAAACCGTCGAGGCTCATGGTACGAAGAAGCGCAAGCACCCCGCCGAGACTACCGCAGACAAGCTCAAAGCCATCGCCCTGTCCAAGCCCCTCTCTCTGGGATCCCTCATTAAGCAAGTCCAAGTAATATCTCTTCTTGACGATCTTTTTCTCGTTCTTGATCATGTTTTTTCATCTAACACGCAGTACTAGTACTAGTAGTACAACTTTCTGGGTGATCTTGCATGTGATTTTTGTGTGCCAAATGATGGTTCTAAATTCCTCTTTTGACCAAAACATGCGAGAGATTGACACTGATTTCTTATAGATTACTTTCAACTACTCCCTCTGTCCCAAATTTCTTGTCTTAGATTTGTCTAGATACGGATGTATCTAATACTAAAATGTGACTTGATACATCCGTATCTAGACAAAGCTAAGACAAGAATTTTGGGACGGGGGAGTACTTTATGAACATCAATGCTACCTTTTAAGAGGGTATATTTGCCTCAGTAACTTGTGTTATGGATATTGCATGTAATCCCTCTGCTCTCATGCCTTTGAAGACATGTTCTAGTGTCTTTGTTCACTCATTTCTGTGCATATATGTAGTCATATATGGAGTATAATATCGAAAATCATCTTATATTTCTGAACGGAGGTAGTAATAAAATATGGTTTCTGTTCGAATTAGAACTAGGTCCGCGGTGGAGATGAAGTTCTCAAAGTCATGCCATGTGAACTGGAAGACCTGATGATGAGTTCTACTGCTGAACTCTCCAGCTGTTGTGTCCTTGTCGCCACGTGTCCTGAACTAGTGTTTTCCTGTAGCATTGTTGTCAGGCGTGTTCTTGAGGCTGTACTTGACCACAACAATTTCCTGGTTGTGCCTTCGATTACGAAGGGTGTGGTTCTTGTAAAGCTTCCCAACAAATCTGATGCGGCCTGTCTTCATCATCATGTTTATGAGTGGAAAGACCACTCTTTTAGGTTCTCCAAGGTTGACAAGATGGTGATGGTGCATGTAGACATCTCACACGAAGTCCATGGCCTAGTCAGTTATGCGGGGTTCATCCCGTAGGTTGGTGGCAAAAAATAGTCTGCAGAGTTTAGTTAGTGCAACTTTGCTTGTCTGTAGTAAGTACTATTGTTCAGTACTTGATTTGTGTTTGTGAACCCTATATTGTTTATTAGTACTGCCACTTTTGGTGTGTGGTCAGTCCTAAGAATGGTCTATGTTAATGTATGTCCACTCAATTCAGTATATATATTTTGAAGTATCCATATCATATTTTTTGTGAGGACGGACTATCAATTATGGTTACACTCCAATATCTGTATGCATTGCAGGGTTTATCGCACCCACCAGGATTTCCAGCCCCATGGATGTTCGGTCCATATGATTTGTCACGACCTTTGGACTGTCCTGCTTGTGGGAGTAGGCAGGGCCCCTGCATGCCACGCGTAGTTGAACGATCAATCTTCTATTTAGTACTTCAACATAGTGATTTCCTGGTAAGGATTCACTCGTGTCACATCAAGTAAATCTTATTGATTTACTGTCTAAATCTTATCGATTTAATGTCATGTTTTCTTTCTTTTCCTGCAATTTTACGATGCAGGCTTTGCCATGTGACATTCATCACATAATAAACCGTTTGGTTTGCTCTACAATGGGTATTTTTGCAGGTTTCACTTCTTATGTCATGTCAGTAACGAAGGCACTGTCCATCACTTATATTACTGGAAAAAATTGGATCAGTCTGTTGTCTGAGTACAAGCTGAATCCCTATGATGAACTGCAGTTTGGTTTAACAAAAACGCCACAATTAGTCCTTCTCGCGTTTAAAAGAAATGAAGAAAAAGACTGGATCATGGTCACGGGTCCTAGTCAAGTTAGAAAGCTGATCATAGCAGACCAGACACGATCGCCACTGTCTCGCACAGATCGAGCACCGACAGTTGCTCTAGCACTGACAGCGGCAACAGCTCAGTCTGATCCAGCTGAGGATTGGGCACCGACCACGTCAGCGGATCAGTCTGATCTACCGGAGGATCGGGCATCGACACCGGCACCAGCTCTACAGGGAGCACCATCTCCGGCAGCAGCAGCGGCTTTGGCAAGTGCACCAACACTTGCACTTGCATCTGCTCTAGCCCGTGCAGTTGCACCGGCAACAGACTGGGCTGCAGTTACCACCTTCTTGGTAAGCATTGGCCGCCCAAGTGCTTCGTTATTTTTTCTTTCCATGTTGTTTCACATGATTCACTGTGTTGATATAACTATTTGGGTATGTCTTCTTATTTGCAAACAGAGAATTCCTAGAGCAACGAGGGAGTCGTTCAACAATCCGGGCGACCGCGGCCAAGTTTCTCTTACCATGCGCAGCCTTGGTGTGAATGAACCTGCTCAATATATCATAAGTACAAAGGATGGTCGCATGATGATTGGTGTTAAAGGATGGTCAAGGTTCAAATCTAAATCATATCTTGCGGTAGGGGATGATGTCAAAATCGAACTTTCTCGGCAAGGAGAGCTGGTCCAAATCAACTTTGAAATTCTTCAGTAGCAGGACGCAACTGCCTAACTGATCTATTCTCCGATAGATTTTGATGTAATAATCTGGCATGGTGAAACAAGTGTCATGTGTGTATAAGTAGTACGATAGTATTATTTATCACATGGTATATCGTTGATAGAATTGCAACTCTGATTGCTGGTTAGGAACTGTCGTTCGATTTCATTCCAACAGCTGTCGTGCTTCATTCAATTTTGTGTATTCGCCTTGTGACAGCATCTAAAACCAGCGCCGTACCGATTGCTTGCAATATGAAAAGCGCTGAGGTATAACACATGGCCCCCCAAACATGCAGGGTCGGCCTGCGGCCCAAAGTCTAGAACCTGGTTTCGAGAAGCACTAGCTCAGTGCAGAAGTGGCGTCCTCCTCCTGCTGTGGGTTGGGTGAAGATGAATGTTGATGCTTCGTTATCTCGCAATGGTGAAAGGGGAGCCCTGGCAGTTGTGAACCGGGATCATACAGGCTTCTTCCTTGCAGCATCGGCACTGGTGTGCGAAAGTGTTACTGATCCAGAGATCCTAGAGGCAATGGCATGTTGCGAGGGGCTATCTCTGGCTCTTGACTTAAACCTACAACAAGTTCATATTAGCACCGATTGTTCAGCAACAGTCAAGCATATCGGAGAGGCATACTTGGGGCCCAGCAAAGTTATTGTGGACGAAATCAAGATGAAGAAGAATATGTTCCAAACCATGGACATCATACATGAAAAACGCGAGTGTAATGTTGAAGCGCATGTGCTCGCAAAAGCTGCTACTTCTTTGCCCTGTGGACGCCATCTTTGGCTCACAGGAACCCCCGAAATTATTTGTATACCTATGACTGTTAATCTTCAATAAAACAGCTTTTATCCCTCAAAAAAACATCTGAGTATTATATTCTCAGCTGAACCCCCATAATGCCGGTGCGTTGCAGAGGGAGTATTTTTCTCGGCAAGGTGAGCCTGTGATATAAAAGATTTGTATATTTCTTTATAGAGGGAGTATCTCTCTGTCAAAAAATATATTTATGTGTAACTAGTTACTCCTGTCTTTCTACTTCCTTTCGCTGATATGTGGGGCAACCAGCAACGGGGTCCACGTGCCATATGCACAAATTAGAGTGCACAACTTCACGGTAGACACACCCCAGTCGTAGCGCCGCAGTAATGCCCAATGAGCCGTCAAATCACAACCCTCCCTTCCAGCTTTAGCAGTAAGCTGGACGGACGAAGCGGCAATATTTCACTGGGCCTGAATCTCTTTCTCCCTTGTCTTCTTGTTCAGAGAAAACCCCCTCTCAGCGATTGCATAGGGTTTTCTCATGGAGAACTAGGTACGAATTCTTCATCCATCCCTGATAAACCCAAGTCCCTTGGTCGCAGGTAATCCTAGGATGGTAGCCGCTGTCGTTGATGCACTTTTCTTCCTACTGAATCTAGTGTGTTTCATTTCCAGTGCCCAAAGTGCGAGTACCCTACAGGTTTCTGCGCCCTCGGCGAGACGCCACACTTGTTCCTTCTCATCCTAACATAGCATTTTGAAACGCACATAGTATGTTCCTAGAATCCTCTTTTCTATCCGGGATCCCTTGGCGAGACGCCACACTTGTTCCTTCTCATCCTAACATAGCATTTTGAAACACGCACAGTATGTTCCTAGAATCCTCTTTTCTATCCGGGAGGGTGGGGTTTTTTTGAACATGCTGTGTTCTCATATTATTTTTCCTGCAGTGTATTATTTGCTCTGCCAGAACACATGTACTCAAGATGCTTGGCCTTGCCATAACTGAATACACTAGTTTAATGGTCATAGTGAAGACAAGCCATGGATATAAGTTCCGAGTTGGGTTCATGAACCAAGAAGATCGCTGCTTTTTTATGGCCGAACTTGGATAAGCTTTCTCAAGTGTTACGGACTAAAAGTTGGCGCACGAATGTTGATGGAAATAGCAGAACCTGGTCTCATCTTCACTGCGATCTTCCACCCCGACGTCATTCCAATTGTTCATCCATGTTAGTTTTGTATCTGGTTCTTGCTTGTTGCCTCGATTACTTCTTAATCCACCTATTCTGTCTAACTAATAACAATTTAACTTTAGAAATAGCAACGAATCTCTCACGAAGATGCTACTTCTAACTAATATTTTCTTATAATTGGTGGCACGTGTAGGTTTTTTTAGAGTAAAGCAGTCTGCTCGTTTGTTACTCTGTAATAACTCGGCTATTACTAATGGCACTGAAGTTGACTGGATCGACATCTACAAGTTCCTACACTTTATTGATCGTCTTGAGGTCCTTGTGGGGCGTTTCAATGGTGGAAGGCCACGTGGGATATGTGTGCCACTGCTGCACTCGTTGAACAGGTCCAACTGTGTCGAGAAACTTATGGTACGAGCTGTTTTCTGTTATATATGTTGTTCATAAACTATTGCTTATACACAATTTTACAGCTGTGATCTTCTTGAAACAGGAACTGCCGAGTTCTATTGTTCCTATACAGATGCCTAACCATGGTCGGGTCAGACTTGCGCTTGGTCACAACATGATGTTTATGTCGACCTACTCAATTCCCCTTGGAGGTGAAAAGATACTTATTCATGGGTGGTCTCAAATAATGAAGGCCCGTCCATCTTGGAGAATAGGATAGAAGATTATGTTCATGCCTTTCCATGGCTCTAAGGCGAATATCCTGTTTATTGACCATGTTGCGAGATGAAGCCGCTTTTAGAAGGTTGTGGATGCGCGGGGTGGCGCCTGGGCCTTGTCCTAGGGCTTGGCGGCCTCACCCTTGGTCAACTGTAGGCGAAGTAGCACTGTTCGAGGCGTGCTTTGTATGGCTGAACCTGTATAAGTACTCATACTGCTTTCAGCTTTGGTTGTTAAGTGCGCCTGCTAGTTTCAGTTAAGGTTGTTAAGTACTACAGTCTGTCGTGTTTCTTCAGTCATGTCTTCCTCCAGCCACCAAAACCAAACCAGCGCCGGCGGGGCCGCCTGCTTCCGCCTCCCATGGCTGGCTGCGCCTCAGCGCACGCATCGCCGCCCCATCGTCTCCTAAATCGTTAACGCCGATGTCCTCCGCGCGCTTTGGTGCGCTCGCCACGGCGCCGCCCTCTCGCATTGTCAACATGGTCAACAAACAACAGGAATCAGTAGAAGTACATGGAGAGGATGACAGTAGGGGCCCACCACGTCAGCATATGGAAAAATAAAATGCTTCCTCCTAGTGTTTTCCTGACATCTAGGATCCACGACATTGGGAGCGTATATAGTCAATAGACAAGAGAACAGCACAAGATCGGCTGACACCTGGGACATAGCTACTTGAGCAGTATTTTTTTGTTTGGTATTGTTGAGATGGAGCAGGGTTTGAACTGGGTTGTGGCCCGTCTAGCCCAGGCTTATATTTTATGTTCACCATGTGACCAGCCCAGCTATTTTTTCTTTGTGAAAATGAGCCCAGTTTATTTTTTCTGAAGAATACCCAATCCAGGCCTACTTATTTTTCTATGCCCTGATGGGCTGCAACTCTTTCAAGACGCCTGCAAATCTTGAAAGTAATATGAGATGGGTTGTAAATATAAAAACAGATGACAAATTGGAAATTACTTTATAATTTCGGAATTTTATTACATTTTCAGATTCCTATTTCACTGGGCATTAACCTAATTTAAATGTATCTTCAAAGTACTTTAAATCTGGCTGGACATTTCGGTATTAAAAATAGTTTGGAACACACAGAAATATGTGAAATTGGCCCTGGCCAACCAAAAAAACGACTGCAATAAATTGCATAAGAAGTTGCCATGAGCTATATATAAATTATTAAAAAAAGAGGGAGTGGTCTGACTTGTGGGCCTATTTAGTTGACACGTATGCAAGATTTTTTTAGTTATTATATACGTCCACAAACCATTCTAGCAGATGTAACCGTTGGATGTCAATCCAACGGCCGTCGTGTTTCTTCAATCTCTGATCTTCTTGCTCCAGCCGCCAAAGCGGCGCCGGCGGGACCGCCTACTCCCGCCTCCCGTGGCGGGCTGTGCTGCCGCGCAGGCCTCAGCGCCCCCTACTAGTCCCATCGCTGGCCAGGGCATCCCTCTACTCACCCACACCCCCTATTATTCTACGGCGACGGCAGCCTCACACCGCAGCTGAACCGGTGAACGCTCGTACTCCTCTCCGCGTGGGCATCCACTGCCGCGTCTTCCCCAGCTCCACGTCGTCCCCTTCCTATGCCTCGCCGTCGTCCACCGCCGTGGTGCTCTCGGCGCGGCGTGGTTAATGTGATCAATGATCGACTTCCATCGGAACAATACTGTACGTGGAGAGGCTGACAGCTGGGTCCACGGCAGCCGCAAGGAAGTGCCTCCTTATTACGTGCAAAATAATTATTCCTCCACCTGACAGCGGGGACCCACCGGACGGGTCACCAGTATTTTGCGAAAAAAATCGTTTCCCCCTGACTGCTAGGACCCACCGGATGGGCCACCGTATTTCGCGAAAAAAACATTCCCCCCGCTGTCAGCTCGGACCCATCGGAAGTGCCTCCTTATCACCCACAAAAAAATGAATACTCCCCCGCCTAGCTGGGACCCACCTTGGTGGGAGGCTGACTTGTGGGCCTACTAAGTTGACGGGGACGAAGGGCTTTGTCAACTTAGTCAATATGAACGATTCTAGCTCCAGTGACCGTACGATGGCCATCCAACAGCCGTAGTGCTTCTTCAACCTCTGGTCTTCTTGCTCCAGCCGCCCAAAGCAGCGCCGGTCGTGCCGCATGCTCCTGCCTCTCGTGGCTGGCTGTGCTACTGCAGAGGCCTCACCGCCCCCTACTATTCCCACCGCTGGCCCGGCCCTGTGGCGACGGCAGCCTCACACCGTAGCCGAACCACTGAACCCTCATACTCCTCTCCGTGCGGGCTTCCACTGCCGCGTCTTCCCCGGCTCCGCGTCATCCCCTTCCTAGGCCTCGCCGTCGTCCACCGCCGTGGTGCTCTCGGTGCAGCGTGGTCAATGTGGTCAACGACCGACTTCCATCGGAAGAGTACTGTGCGTGGAGACGCTGACAGCTGGGTTCACGGCCGCAACAAGGAAGTGCCTCCTTATTACGTGCAAAATAATTATTCCTCCACCTGACAGCGGGGACCCACCGGACGGGGCACCATATTTCGCGAAAAAAACTTTTGCCCCTGACTGCTGGGACCCACCAGCTACATCTTCGCACGCAAGGAAGTGCCTGACAGTGTGGACCCACCTGGTCGAAGCCTACGTAGTTGTCATTCTGGTCGCGAACGTGTACGTACATATATACTGGTCGATGTAGAGGCGCGCACGTGTCATAGTAGAGGCGCGCACGTAGCATGTACACGTACGTACAGCAGCCAGGGTGCAAGAAAGAAAATACGGCTACATATGTGTACATACGGGCGGGGTCTCGAACGCCTACTCGCGCATACGTACGACCAGGGCTCGTGTACATGGCTGGGTTGGAACGGAGAAACAGCGTCGTCATCGTGTTCATGGGGAGGCAACGGAATGCGTCGTGTTCATGGGGAGGCAACGGAATGCGTCGTGTTCATGGGGAGGCAGCGGAATGTGTCGTGTTCATCAGGAGGGCTTGGACAGAACAGGCGATGGAAACGAGGCCTGGCGTACCGCAGAACGGAGGAAACGGCCTTGTGTTTGACCGGCCACGTTCTAAATGGGATCCTGTTCATCGGGAGGGGTCTGGCGTACCGCAAAACGGAGGAAACGGACCTCCTACGATCGAAACGGGGGTCCTATTGATCGGGAGGGGTGTGGTGTACCGCAAAATGGATGAAACGGGCTTGTGTTGGAGCGCTACGGTCGAAACGGGGGTCCTGTTCATCGGGAGGGGTGTGGCGTACCGCAAAACGGGACTCCACGGGATACTGTTCATCTCCACCGTCGACCCCCTCCAGCCTCCACGAGCTACTGTTCATCCACCGTCGACCTCCTCCAGCCTCCACCTGCGACTGTTCATCCATGGGCTCCTGTTCACCTAGCCTCCACCGCACGCTACTCCACCGGCTAATGTTCAACCACCCCTCCATCGTCCATTGTTCATCCAGCCCTCCACACCACGGGGTCCTGTTCAACCACCCCTCCACCGTCTACTGTTCATCCAGCCCTCCACACCATGGGGTCCTGTTCAACCACCCCTCCACCGTCTATTGTTCATCCAGCCCTCCACACCACGGGGTCCTGTTCATCCACCCCTCCACAGGAACCCCTCCACCGTCTACTGTTCATCCAGCCCTCCACCACACCACGGGGTCCTGTTCATCTAGAGGCAACACCACCGCTCACTGTTCATCCAACCCCCCCCCCCCCCGCAACACTCACTGTTCATCCCATCGACCAGCTTCAGTTAGCAGCAGTAGCGAAGGAATCGCTCGATCGGGTTCAGTTAACAGCCATTGATTGATCGCTCGGGTTCAGTAACGCGTAGCCTGAAGTGCAATCGCTCGGGTTCAGTTAGAGCCCAACGCCTCGCTCAGGTTCAGTTAGAGCCAACGCCTCGCACACATGCGCATACGTGTATGAGACAAACGCGCATCGCTCGGCCCCCGACCTCCCACCGTAACCGGGAACTCCCCGAAATTTTCCTCCCCCTCGCTTCTACCATGGTTTTTTCCGTCATGGACGGCCCAAAGAATGTCATGCAGCTGCGTCTCCGGCCAGCCTAGGACGAAAAGCCCATTTTTTGTCATGATTTTTTGTCATAGAAGTAGGAGCCCACCACATCTATGATGATACCGGGTTTTGTCACAATTATCGTCATAGAAGTGTCATATGTATGACAGGAAAAAAATTCGTTCGGCCCAAAATGTCATGGATGTGTCTTTTTTTGTAGTGTAAACGACAGTGCCACATATAAGTTGCATTGTCATTATTAACTTTGCATTTTGGCTTCAATATTATGAATATGTGTATTACTACGGTCGAGATTCAATAAACCATTCACCTTGGGTGTATGACCTCAGAAGGTTTTATCATGTAAACAGAATAACAATTATCTTTGACTTAAATGAATAGTTGTATTGCAATAAACATGATCCAATCATATTATGCTTTATGCAAACACTAAATAACATTTATTTTCGGTTCAACACTAATCCCGAAGGTAAAGGGAGTGTGCGATGGTGATCTTATCAACCTTGGAATCACTTCCAACTCACATCATCACCTTGCCCTTAACTAGTCCTTGTTTATTTTGTAACTCCTGTTTCGAGTTACTACTCTTAGTAACTGAACCAGTATCAAATACTAAGGTGTTGTTATAAACACTAGTAAAGTACACATCAATAACATGTATATCAAATATATACTTTTGTTCACTTTGCCATCCTTCTTACCTGTCAAGTATCTAGAGCAGTTCCACTTCCAGTGACCATTTCCTTTGCAGTAGAAGCACTCAGTTCCAGGCTTGGGTCTAGCTTTGAGCTTCTTCATGGGAGTGGCAACTTGCTTGCCTTTCTTCTTTGAAGTTCCCCTTTCTTTCCCTTTTCCCTTTTCTTGAAAGTAGTGGTCTTGTTAACCATCAACACTTCATGCTATTTCTTGATTTCTACCTTCACCGATTTCAGCATCGTGAAGAGCTTGGGAATTACTTTCGTCATCCCTTGCATATTATAGTTCATCACTAAGTTCTAGTAACTTGGTGATAGTGACTAGAGAACTTTATCAATTACTATCTTATCTGGAAGATCAACTCCCACTTGATTCAAGCAATTGTAGTACCCAGACAATCTGAGCACATGCTCACTAGTTGATCTATTCTCCTCCACCTTGTAGGCAAAGTACTATCATAGGTCTCATACCTCTCGACACGGGCATGAGTATGAAATACCAATTTCAACTCTTAGAACATCTTATATGTTTCGTGGCGTTCAAAACGTTTTTGAAGTCCCGGTTATAAGCCGTAAAGCATGGTGCACTAAACTATTAAGTAGTCATCATACCGAGCTTTGTCAAACGTTCATAACATGTGCATCTGCTCCTGCAATAGGTCTGTCACCTAGCGGTGCATCAAGGATATAATTCTTCTGTGCAGCAATGAGGATAATCCTCAGGTCACGGACTCAGTCCGCATCATTGCTACTATCATCTTTCAACTTATTTTTCTCTAGGAACATATCAAAAAATAAACGGGGAGCTACATCGCAAGCTATTGATCTACAACATAGATATGCAAATACTATCAGGACTAAGTTCATGATAAATTAAAGTTCAATTAATTATATTACTTAAGAACTCCCACTTAGATAGACATCCCTCTAGTCATCTAAATGATCACGTGATCCAAATCAACTAAACCATGTCCGATCATCGCGTGAGATGGAGTAGTTTCCAATGGTGAACATCACTATGTTGATCATATCTACTATATGACTCATGCTTGACCTTTCGGTCTCCAGTGTTCCGAGGCCATATCTGCATATGCTAGGCTCGTCAAGTTTAACTCGAGTATTCCGCGTGTGCAAAACTGACTTGCACCCATTGTATGTGAACGTAGAGCTTATCACACCCGATCATCACGTGGTGTCTCAGCACGATGAACTGTCGCAACGGTGCATACTCAGGGAGAACATTTATACCTTGAAATTTAGTGAGAGATTATCTTATAATGCTACCGCCGAACTAAGCAAAATAAGATGCATAAAGGATAAACATCACATGCAATCAATATAAGTGATATGGTATGGCCATCATCATCTTGTGCCTTTGATCTCCATCTCCAAAGCACCGTCATGATCACCATCGACACCGGCTTGACACCTTGATCTCCATCGAAGCATCATTGTCATATCGCCAACTATTGCCTCTACGAATATCGCTACCGCTTAGTGATAAAGTAAAGCAATTACATGGCGATTGCATTTCATACAATAAAGCGACAACCATATGGCTCCTGCCAGTTGTCGATAACTGTGTTATAAAACATGATCATCTCATACAATAAAATTTAGCATTATGTATTGACCATATAACATTACAACATGCCCTGCAAAAACAAGTTAGACGTCCTCTACTTTGTTGTTACAAGTTTTACGTGGCTGCTACGGGCTGAGCAAGGACCGTTCTTACCTACGCATCAAAAACCACAACGCGGTATAGTGATTGCTTTTTGATCTTCGGAAAGAACCATGTTCATTGAATCCGATTCAACTAAAGCTGGAGAAACAGACACCCACTAGCCACCTGTGTGCGAAGCACGTCGGTAGAACCAGTCTCGCGTAAGCGTACGCGTAATGTCGGTCTGGGCCGCTTCATCCAACAATACCGCTGAATCAAGAATCAATTAGTGATGGCAAGCAATATGTATATACGCATAAACCTGGCTCAGATGCCACTATTGGGGAACGCAGTAATTTCAAAAAAAATCCTACGCACACGCAAGATCATGGTGATGCATAGCAACAAGAGGGGAAGAGTGTTGTTCACGTACCCTCGTAGACCATAAGAGAAAGAGTTATGACAACGCGGTTGATGTAGTTGTACGTCTCCACGATCGACCGATCCTAGTACCGAAAGTACGGCACCTCCGTGATCTGCACATGTTCGGCTCGGTGACATCCCATGAACTCGCGATATAGTAGAGTGTCGAGGGAGAGCTTCGTCAGCATGATGGCATGATGACGGTGATGATGATGCTACCGGAACAGGGCTTCGCCTAAGCACCGCTACGATATGACCGAGGTGGATTATGGTGGAGGGGGCACCGCACACAGCTAAGAGATCAATGATCAACTTGTGTGTCTATGGGGTGCCCCCTTCCCCCATATATAAATGAGTGGAGGAGGGGAGGAGGCCGGACTCCTAGGCGCGCCCCAAGGGGAGTCCTACTCCCACCGGGAGTAGGATTCCACTCCTTCCATGAGTAGGAGTAGGAGGTTAGGAAGGAGAATAAAGGAGGAAGGAAAAGGGGGGGGGCCCTTCCTAGTCCAATTTGGACTAGAGGGGGAGGGGGCGTGCAGCCTGCCCTGGCCGCCCCTTCCTCTCTCTACCAAGGCCCATGAGGCCCAATACACTCCCCGGGGGGTTCCGGTAACCCCCCGGTACTCCGGTATTCGTCCAAACTTTACTCGGAACCCTTTCGATGTCCAAACATAGTCATCCAATATATCAATCTTTATGTCTCGACCATTTTGAGACTCCTCGTCATGTCCGTGATCAAATCCGGGACTACGAACTATGTTCGGTACATCAAAACAGATAAACTCGTAATACCGATCGTCACCGAACGTTAAGCGTGCGGACCCTATGGGTTCGAGAACTATGTAGACATGACCGAGACATGTCTTCGTTCAATAACCAGTAGAGGAACCTGGATGCTCATATTGGCTCCTACATATTCTACGAATATCTTTATCGGTCAAACCGCATAACGGTATACGTTGTTCCCTTTGTCATCGGTATGTTACTTGCCCGAGATTTGATCGGCGGTATCTCAATACCTAGTTCAATCTCGTTACCGGCAAGTCTCTTTAATCGTTCCGTAATGCTACATCCTATAACTAACTCATTAGCTACATTGCTTGCAAGGCTTATTGTGATGTACATTACCGAGAGGGCCCAGAGATACCTCTCCGACAATCGGAGTGACAAATCCTAATCTTGATCCATGCCGACTCAACAAACACCATCGGAGACACCTGTATAGCACCTTTATAATCACGCAGTTACGGTGTGATGTTTGGTAGCACACAAAGTGTTCCTTCGGTATTCAGGAGTTGCATGATCTCATAGTCATAGGAACATGTATAGTTATGGAGAAAGCAATAGCAACAAACTAAACAATCATTGTGCTAAGCTAACGGATGGGTCAAGTCAATTACATCATTCTCTAATGATGTGATCCCGTTAATAAAATGACAACTCATGTCAATGGTTAGGAAACATAACCATCATTGATTCAACGAGCTAGTCAAGTAGAGGCAAACTAGTGACACTGTGTTTGTCTATGTATTCACACATGTACTAAGTTTCCAGTTAATACAATTCAAGCATGAATACTAAACATTTATCATGATATAAGGAAATAGAAATAACAACTTTATTATTGCATCTAGGGCATATTTCCTTCACCCAACGCCTCGCACACACACGCGTACGTATGAGATAAATGCGCATCGCTCGGCCCCCGACCACCCACCGTAACCGGTAACTCCCCGATATTTTCCTCGCCCTCGCTTCTACCATGGTTTTTTCCGTCATGGACGGCCCAAAGAATGTCATGCAGCTGCGTCTCCGGCCCGCCCAGGACGAAAAGCCCATTTTCTGTCATGATTTTTTGTCATAGAAGTAGGACTCCACCACATCTATGACGATACCGGGTTTTGTCACAATTATCGTCATAGAAGTGTCATAAGTATGACAGAGAAAAATTTTGTTCGGCCCAAAATGTCATGGATGTCTCTTTTTTGTAGTGTTCATTAAGCATAAAGTGGCACTTCTCCCAGTTCAAGACAAGATTAGTTTCTTCACATATCTACAAAACTCGATCAAGGTTGCCTAAGCTATCATCAAAATAAGTACCATATATGGATAAATCATCCATGAAAACCTCAACAATTTTTCACAAGACGTCTATAAGCAAAGGTACCGAAAGGGCAAGTAAAAGTGGTCTTTTTCTGATCCTCTTTTGACACTGGTATTTGAGAGAAACCAGAATAACCATCTAGAAAGCAAAAATGTGTATGTTTGGATAATCCTTCTAGCATTTGATCAATCAAAGGTAAAGGGTAATGATCCTTTTTAGTAGCTTTATTTAATTTGCAGAAATCAATTACCATTCTATAACCTGTAACAATTCTTTGTGGGATCAATTCATCTTTATCATTAGGAACAACAGTAATACCTCCCTTGTTAGGGACACAATGAACATGGCTTACCCACTGACTATCAGCAACGGGATAAATTATACCTGCCTCAAGAAGCTTTAGTATTTCTTTTCTTACCACTTCTTTCATCTTAGGATTTAACCGGCGTTGGTGATCAACAACCGGTTTAACGTCTTTCTCCAATTTTATTTTGTGCTGGCATAGAGTGGGACTAACGCCCTTAAGATCATCAAGAGTATATCCAATAGTAGCACGGTGCTTCTTCAAAGTTTTCAATAATTTCTCTTCTTCTTGCTCTGAAAGGTTAGCACTAATAATAACATGATACTTCCTCTTTTCATCAAGATAAGCATATTTAAGCGTATCAGGCAATGGTTTAAGCTCAAACATGGGATCACCCTTGGGTGGAGGAGGATCCCCTAGAATTTCGATAGGCAAGTTGTTTTTCAAAATAGGGCCCTGTTTAAAGAATACTTCATCTATTTCCCTTCTTTCATTCATAAACATATCATTTTCATGGTCTAGCAAATATTGTTCTAAAGGATCATTAGGAGGCACGGCAATAGAAGCAAGACCAATAATCTCATCTTTACTAGGCAATTCTTTATCATGGGGTTGTCTACAAAATTTAGCAAAATTAAAATCATGAGACATATCCCCTAAACCAACAGAAACAATATCCTTTTTGTAGTCTATCTTAGCATTAACAGTATTCAAGAAGGGTCTACCAAATATAATGGGACAAAACTCATCTTGTGGGGAACCAAGAACAAGAAAATCAGCTGGATATTTAACTTTCCCACACAAGACTTCAACATCTCTAACAATCCCAATCGGTGAAATAGTATCTCTATTGGCAAGTTTAATTGTAACATCAATACCTTCTATCTCAGCAGGTGCAATATCATGCATAATTTCTTCACACAAAGAATGAGGTATTGCATTGACACTAGCACCCATATCACATAAGCCATGATAGCAATGATCTCCTATTTTAACAGAAATAACAGGCATGCCTACAACAGGTCTATGTTTATTTTTAGTATCGGGTCTAGCAATTCTAGCATCTTCATCACAAAAGTAAATAACATGCACATGAATATTATCGGCTAAGAGATCTTTAACCATAGCAATACTAGGTTCAACTTTAATTTTCTCAGAGGATGTAGGTGTTCTAGTATTACTCTTACGAACCACAGTTGAAGCTTTAGCATGATCCTTTATTCTAGTAGGGAAAGGTGGTTTCACAATATAAGTGGTAGGAACAATAGGATCAACATTATAAGTGATAGTATTTTCTTCAACTTTAATAGGTTCAACTACTTTTACTTCAATGGGAGGATGATATTTAAGCCACTTCTCCTTAGGGAGATCAACATGAGTAGCAAAAGATTCACAAAAAGAAGCTACTATCTCAGAGTCAAGTCCATATTTAGTGCTAAATTCATGAAAAGCATCGGTATCCATAAAAGATTTAACACAATCAAACTTAGGTGTTATACCTGACTCCTTACCTTCGTCGAGTTACCAATCTTTAGATTTGCATTTAATTCTTTCCAATAAATCCCATTTGAATTCAATTGTCTTCATCATAAAAGAACCAGTACAAGAAGTATCGAGCATGGAGCGATTATTGAGAGAAAAATGAGCATAAAAATTTTGAATAATAATTTCTCTTGAGAGCTCATGGTTGGGGCATGAATACAACATATAATTAAGCCTCCCCCAAGATTGAGCGATGCTTTCTCCTTTGTGAGGCCAAAAATTATATATATAATTACGATCACGATGAACCAGATGCATAGGATAAAACTTATGATGAAATTCCAATTTCAATCGGTTGTAGTTCCATGATCCAATATCATCACATAGCCTAAACCATGTCAATGCCTTTCCCTTCAAAGATAAATGGAAGACCTTCTTCTTGATAACATCATCGGGCATACCTGCAAGCTTAAATAATCCACAAACTTCATCCACATAGATTAGGTGCAAATCGGGATGCAATGTTCCATCTCCTGTAAAAGGATTAGCTAGCAGTTTCTCTATCATACCGAAGGAATTTCAAAGTAAAAAATTTCAGTAGGTTGAGGAGCAACTCTTTGCTCTACTGGTCGAGGTGAAGATACCCCGAACAAGCCCCTCAAAGGATTACTTTCCATAGTAACAAGTGACAGTAAATTTCAGCACATTACCTAAATTTTTCCTTACCAAAGGCGCTTCACTCCCCGGCAACGGCGCTATAAAAGAGTCTTGATGACCCACAAGTATAGGGGATCTATCGTAGTCCTTTCGATAAGTAAGAGTGTCGAACCTAACTAGGAGCAGAAGGAAATGACAAGCGGTTTTCAGTAAGGTATTTTCTGCAAGCACTAAAATTATTGGTAACGAATAGTTTTGTGATAAGGTAATTTGTAACGGGTAACAAGTAACACAAGTAAATAAGGTGCAGCAAGATGGCCCAATCCTTTTTGTAGCAAAGGATAAGCCTGGATGAACTCTTATATGAAGGAAAGCGCTCCTGAGGACACATGGGAATTATCATCAAGCTAGTTTTCATCACGCTCATATCATTCGCATTCGTTACTTTGATAATTTGATATGTGGGTGGACCGGTGCTTGGGTACTGCCCTTACTTGGACAAGCATCCCACTTATGATTAACCCCTCTTGCATGCATCCGCAACTACAAAAGAAGTATTAATGTAAACCTAACCATAGCATGAAACATATGGATCCAAATCAGCCCCTTACGAAGCAACACATAAACTAGGGTTTAAGCTTCTGTCGCTCTAGCAACCCATAATCTACTTATTAATTCCCAATTCCTTCCCCTAGGCCCAAATAATGGTGAAGTGTCATGTAGTCGACGTTCACATGACACCACTAGAGGAGAGAGAACATACATCTCATCGAAATATCGAACGAATACCAAATTCACATGACTACTTGTAGCAAGACTTCTCCCATGTCCTCAGGAATGAATGTAACTACTCACAAATCATATCCATGTTCATAATCAGAGGGGTATTAATATGCATAGAGGATATGAACATATGATCTTCCACCAAATAAACCAACTAGCATCAACTACAAGGAGTAATCAACACTACTAGTAACCCATAGGTACCAATCTGAGGTTTTGAGACAAATATTGGATGCAAGAGATGAACTAGGGTTTGAGATGAGATGGTGCTGGTGAAGATGTTGATGGAGATTGACCCCCTCTCGATGAGAGGATGGATGGTGATGAGAATGGTGACGATTTCCCCCTCCCTGAGGGATGTTTCCCCAGCAAAACAGCTCCGCCGGAGCCCTAGATTGGTTCCGCCAAGGTTCCGCCTCGTGGCGGTGGAGTTTCGTCCGGAGAGCTTGCTTATGATTATTTCCATGGAAAGAGACCTCATATAGCCAAAGATGGGCACCGGAGGCCTGCTAGGGGGCCCACGAGACAGGGGGCGCACCCAGGGGGTAGGGCGCGCCCCCACCCTCGTGGATGGTGGGTGACCCCCCTCTGGTGCTTCCTTCACCCAATATTTTTTATATATTCTAAAAATGACTCCTGTGGAGTTTCAGGAATTTTGGAGTTGTGCAGAATAGGTCTCTAATATTTGCTCCTTTTCCAGCCCAGAATTCCAGCTGCCGGCATTCTCCCTCTTCGTGTAAACCTTGTAAAATAAGAGAGAATAGGCATAAGTATTGTGACATAATGTGTAATAACAGCCCATAATGCAATAAATATCGATATAAAAGCATGATGCAAAATGGACATATCATGCAGCATCATCCCTTCCTCTTTGGGGAAATACTGACCTAGTTCAAGCCGCATCAACAAGTACCAGAGGGGGCCCACTGTCGGTGTCAAAACCGGCGGATCTCAGGTAGGGGGTCCCAAACTGTGCGTCTAAGGTTGATGGTAACAGGAGGCGGGGGACACAATGTTTACCCAGGTTCGGGCCCTCTCGATGGAGGTAATACCCTACTTCCTGCTTGATTGATCTTGATGATATGAGTATTACAAGAGTTGATCTACCACGAGATCGTAGAGGCTAAACCCTAGAAGCTAGCCTATGATTCTGATTTTTGTTTTCCTACGGACTAAACCCTCAGGTTTATATAGACACCCGAGGGGGCTAGGGTTACATAGAGTCGGTTACAGAGAAGGAGATCTACATATCCGAATCGCCAAGCTTGCCTTCCACGCAAAGGAGAGTCCCACCCGGACACGGGACGAAGCCTTCAATCTTGTATCTTCATAGTCTAATAGTCCGGCCAAAGTATATAGTCCGGCTTTATGAGGATCCCCTAATCCTGGACTCCGTCAGTAGCCCCTGAACCAGGCTTCAATGACGATGAGTCCGGCGCGCAGATTGTCTTCGGCATTGCAAGGCGGGTTCCTTCTCCGAATACTCCATAGAAGATTTTGAACACAAGGATCGTGTCCGGCTCTGCAAAAAAATTCCACATACCACCGTAGAGAGTACAATATTACACAAATCTAATCCGCTGACAACTTTTCCTAACGTGACACCATGCCATGATCCGGTCTTTAATCGAACTGTTCTCCTAACCAGCTACCGCGCATGTTGCGAGGCGGTTTTATGGGCATGTCTTATCGAAGCAGAGATCGTGTCCCCTTATCTCGGGATTCTCATCAATACAGGTATGGATAATCCAACAGCGTCTTCAGTGCGACACTTGGGGAATAAGCGAGTTTACCGGGCAAGTGGGGAGGCGCTGGATCCCTGCCGCCTTTATAAGGAGATAAGGACTCCCCTTTTTCACCCACGCCTTCTTCTTCTGCTTATCCATCCCCCTCCGCTCGAGCCCCAACGCCCAAGCGTTCGTCCTCTCCGGCCACAAAGGCCTTCCAAAACTGTCTGGATCCAGAGCAGGAGGCAAGTAGATGGCCTCTACCGTCCGGGAGAAGGATATCAAAAAGCTTCAGGAGGCCGGGTACCTGGCCCAGAAAATCAGCCACCGTCTCCCGACGGCAGGACAGATCGTCCCTACTCCGGAACCCCACGAGAGGGTTGTTTTCCTCCCTCATTTTCTCCGCGGGCTGGGGTTTCCCCTCCAGCCATTCGTTCACGGCATCATGTATTACTATGGGATCGATTTTCATGATATATACCCCAATTCCTTCCTCAACATCTTGACGTTCATCGTCGTGTGCGAGGCCTTTCTCCGCATCTCGCCACACTTCGGCTTATGGCTGAAGATCTTTAATGTGAAGCCCAAGGTAGTGGGCGGTGAGCACGCCGAGTGCGGAGGCGCCATGGTAAGCAAGATGCCCAACGTCACATGGCCAACAGGTACTTTCAATGATTTCTTCAAAGGGTGGCAGCAGGAGTGGTTTTACATCACTGAGCCGCGCGGCACAAAATGGGCCGCTGCTCCTGAATTCCGATCTGGAGCCCCCCTGCGGCTTACATCCTGGCCCAAGAAGGGCCTGGATTGGCCTTCGTCCGACGAGCTGTCGGCGCTCTAGACGCGTGTCAAGGATATGGAAGACAAGAATATCAAACTTGTCAATGTAGTCAAGGTGATGTTAGTTCGCCGGATCCTTCCTTGTCAACACCGGGCTTGCAATTTATGGGAATTCGACCCGGCCAAGCACCAGACCCTGCTAGAGCTCTTTGGATCCTCACACAAAGACATATGGAAGGTGCTTTTTAACTCCGGCAAATCATGGCCGGACTCAGCCGAGGACCGCGGGTACCACCTGTCCCGCTCCACAAGTTCGGTAAGCCATCATAAGTTTTATTCGCATAACCCAAGGGAAACACTTAATGTGCTTTCCACAACTCTCCTAGGTCTAGACGAAGAAGGCGGGGCGGATCTACTGTCCGGCCCCACTACCTGAAGAACCGGCCGACCCGCTTCTAACGAAGATGCTGGTCCCGATGCCCTACAAGGCACCGAAGAAGAAGGCCGACAGAGAGGCCAAGAAGACCAGGGGAGGCCTCCATCATCGTGGCGCCTCAGACACGATATCCAAAGACTCCAATGCCCGTTCTTCCTCCGAAGAGGACGAGGAGGAGGATGAAGACGAATCCCCAACGGGGGAAGGAAGAAAATGACAGCCTCCGCATCGTTGGACGCCGAGTCACCTAAGAAGGGAAAAACTCCTCTTCCAGAGGAGTCCACCGCCACTGATAGCAGCCTGGAGTGGGATCCCAGGGCTCGGCCCCTGGTGAACTCATGAGTATATAAGATCCGAACACGTTTATGCGTCCATACTCAGCATGGCATAATATTTTAATCTGGGCCATACTTTTTGCAGTCCAGTGAGGTCCCGTGTCGAGCAATCCTCATCGGAGGATTTGCTAGGCTCAAATGCTATGGAGAGCGGGACACCCCCGAAGGCCCCTCCCCCAAACATGTGAATGACACCGAGGCTTCTTCCCAGGAGGACCCAGTCCAAGGAGGGGGGAGATTGCCAAGGTGGCACCAGCAGGTCAGACTTCAGGGGTCGGACACATGGGAGAGAAGGCTCCCATGGGCGCCGTCGGCGGGAGCCATCTTGAATTCAGCCCCTAGTCGGACGCAATTCCGGAGACCAATATGGTTCTAGAATCAGGCAGGCGACCTCCCTCAGCTAGAGGGGGTGTACCTGTTCCACCGGCAACCTCTGTCCAACCAGAGGTGCTGGATACTTTATTGGCGGCGCTGAAAAGGGCCTCCATCATCGATAAACATCGTGCCCTTATGGGTGCGGTGATTGAGAAGATTCAGTCTGCGGAGAGTGGACTGAATGAAGCCTGTATTAGCCTTATAAGAGGCTTTGAGGTATGTTTTATGAGGTTTCGAAGAGTGTCACAGTATAGATAGTAGCCCCTGATACACTGTTTGGTGAGAGAAAGAACCGGACAGAGGATGAAATCTATGTTCGCAGGGGACTCACTTGATGACATTTACCTCTCTTCTTTTATAAACAGGCGTCTGTAGCGACTGCCACCGCTCATATTGCGGAGGTCTCCGGACTAAATCAAAGTCTGGACCGGGCCAAAGAAGAATTGGGCCAGTTGAAAAGGCAGTTGGAGGATAAACAAGGTATGCACAAACCTTGCTCATGTTCAGTGCGAACGAATTTAAAATATGTTTTATGATTTGCACCAGGGGCGATGACCGAAGTCGAGGCTCTTAAGAAGGCTGTTGCCAAGGCCGAGAGAAGGGCAGCCGCAGAGTGGGCTCTTCGTGAGAAGCACGAGGCCAGGGTTATTGAAGCTGAGCGGGAGCTTCAAGAGGTCGTGAAAAGATGCGAGGCCTTGGAGCAGAGTATAACGGAGAAAGAATCTGAACTTACCAAGGCTCATCAGGCCGAATGCGATGCCCGGGGGGAAACCCAAGGTGCCCTGCAGGAGATCCAAGAGGCAAGGAAGATCGCGGCGGGTAAGGCTTGTTCCATGTAAGGCAAGTATTTGGGGAGAAAATCATGTTTCTAATGTTGACTTTGGATTTATCCAGGGGTATTTGCGGAGCTGCCACGCAGCATATCTGATGCCGCACAATTCTACCGAGCCGAAGAAAGGAACACTGCGGATAAGCTCTTCTGGTCACAGTATCTGGCACTAAATTGTCCGGTGCCTTTTGCCGATCAACTGAAACAACTGATCGAACTGCATAAGGCGGCCGAGCTAGCCATGAAGGATTTAATTATCCGACTATGGCCCGCTGAGCCGATTCCAAGAAGCTACTTCGGGCTCGTGAAGTGGCTTGCGAGTGTCTGCCCTCGACTGGACATCGTTAAGTGGTCGGTCTGTATAGAGGGTGCGTGAATGGCCTTCGCCCGCGCAAAGGTGCACTGAGGGAAGATGGATGCTGAAAAGCTGGTGACCGAGGGACCACCGGAGGGAAGGAGCACCGCAAGCCTGAGTTGTATTATGAAAGTGTCCTGAAAGGATCCTGCCTTGCGGCGGAGCACTGTGCCAAGGACATTATATTTCCATGAGTACAATCATGTTGTCCTTTGTAATGTTGAACAAGGTCATTTCTATTATTTATTGCCTGTTATATGAAAGTTTATCCTCCTGCGCGACCGTTTTATATATTAATCCTGAGAGTTGGACAGTCGTCAGCTTATGCCCCCACGTAGGAAGTACGAGGGTGTTCGAGATAAACCTGATCACTCTTTATCCCAGTTTTGGGTCCTCCGAAGGAGGTGTTCAGCACAATGAACCAGGCAATCGAACTATAGGGCTTTATCACTCTCACTTAGCCATAGAAGCTTTAGAAAAGGAAGGTAGGCGCAGCCCCTGGTGTTCGGAAGACCGCACGAGGGGCTCTATAAGCACCTGATCGGAAGAAAAGCCGATCCATCGCACACTCCATTGGTTATGGCATTATGCGGGAGGAATCCTTAAAGATTTTACAACCTCTCGAACAGCTGACCAGCTCTTGCCGTATCATGACAGTCAGTTTTCGACTTTCTCTACTGAGGTGCTCGTCCGAAAGAACCGGGACACAATCGCAGTAGTTCTCCTTGTGCCGCCTTAGCCGATATAGCGGAACGTAAGGCAGCAAAACATGGGAGCCGGGCAAACCCAACATTTGACCCAAGACATGATTCGGAGCTGATGCATATAATGCTATAAGTTCGGGGTGCCGAACTACCATGAAGGTGTTCGGACTTTATTGTCATATTATGGGTAAAACGAAGCCCCTAGCATATTAAGGCATATCGCGGTGTACAGATGCCATTTGACAAAAGAGTTTCAATAAGAGATAACGGCAGATAAGCGTCATATAAATCCACATGTTGTATTTGAATAATATGTCGATGCGTATGAGTACATGTAATGTAATAAAAAGAGAAAGTGACTGTGGAACATACTGAGACCAGGCGGGAGGAAGCTGTGTGCGGATCCGGAGTGCAGTCGGATGGTCATCGAGGGGAGTATCTAAGGGTTCCCTTGCGCGTTCGAGCTGTTTCCATATTGCCGGTCCTGGCCTGGGCAAAAATGAACCTATAAAGAAAATGCAAGAAATGTGTGTGCACCACAGAGCGGTTGAGCCGCAGTATGTGGCATGTCCTGGCTTTTGCCGGAGTGTTTAATTGAGCTCTAGACGAGCCAGGATATCCTGTCGCGAAGTAGTTCGGAGTCCTTTGGCGGTGTCCGGGAGCTTGGCCGTCGACTCGAGGTTCAATTGAAAGGTGCCACTTGTTGCTTCTGCTGTTAAAGCAGCGGCATACTCTTTGGTACCGAGGGGGAGTTCGGCCTTGCCATTAACCGTGATGATGCCGCGTGGACCAGGCATGTTGAGCTTACGGTAGGCATAATGTGGCACTGTGTTGAATCGAGTGAACGTGGTTCGTCCGAGCAGTGCCTGATAATCACTGCGAAAGGGGACGATGTCGAAGATTAACTCTTTGGCACAGTAATTGTCCGGTGATCCGAAGACTACCTCAAGGGTGATGGAGCCTGTACAGCTGGCCTCCACATCTGGTATAATACCTTTAATGGTGGCTTTAGTGGGCTTTGATCATCGAATGATCGATACCCATCTTGCGCACTGTGTTCTGGTAAAGCAGGTTTAGACTGCTGCCTCCGTCCATAAGGACTCGTGTGAGGTCGAATCCATCAATTATTGGGTCGAGGACTAGTGCGTCTGAATTGCCCTGATTGGTATTAACCGGACGATCCGTGCGGTTGAAGGTGATCGGCCCTAGTTTATATTTTGGGGCGAATGATTTCGTTAAGTCGACATCCCTAAGGGTGCGCATCCGTTCCGGGTTGGGAGTGTGGGTGGTGTTTACCATGTTCACCGTTTGGATTTGCGGGGGAAATTTCTTTTGCCCTCCTATATTCGGTGATCTGCGCTCCTCGTCGCCATCATCGCTTTGAGACCCCTTCTCCTTGTTTTCGGCACCTGACCTGCCAGCTTGTTTGAAGACCCGGCATTCTCTATTGGTATGATTGGCTGGTGTTCCTAGGGTGCCATGAATTTGGCATGGACGGTAGACCTTGCGGTCCAGGCTGGACATGCCCGAATTGTCATTTTTGAATGGCCTTTTCCGCTGACCGGACCTAGAGCCACTGAATCCGGCATTGACTGTCATGTCTTCAGCGTTACCACCATTTTTGCGACGCTTGTGTTTGTTGCGTCGGGTATTGTCGTTGCTATCTCTGGCCTCTAATGTGCCAGGATTGCTTGCTGTGTTGTTGCTACGGGCCAACCAGCTATCCTCGCCAGCGCAAAAGCGGTTCATGAGTGTCGTGAGGGCTGCCATGGATTTTGGCTTCTCTTGGCCGAGATGTCGGGCAAGCCACTTGTCACAGATGTTATGTTTAAAGGCCGCTAGGGCTTCGGCATCTGGACAGCCGACAATTTGGTTCCTTTTAGTTAGGAACCGAGTCTAGAATTTCCTGGCTGACTCTCCGGGCTGTTGGGTTATGTGACTTAAATCATCAGCATCCGGTGGTCACACATAAGTGCCTTGGAAGTTGTCCAGAAATGCGTCTGCCAGGTTCTCCCAACTTCTGATGGAGTTTGCCGTCAAGCTATTCAGCCAATGCCGAGCTGACCCTTTGAGTTTTAGTGGGAGATACTTGATGGTGTGTAGATCATCCCCGCGAGCCATGTGAATGTGGAGGAAGAAATCCTCTATCCATACCGTGGGGTCTGTAGTACCATCATATGATTCAATGTTCATGGGTTTAAACCCTTATGGGAATTCATGATCCATTACTTCATCAGTGAAGCATAGGGGGTGTGCGACGCCTCTATGCCGGGCTATATCGCAATGTAGTTCAAATAAGTCTGGTCTGTTGTATTCGGCCTGGCCGGATTTGTTTTTAGTATATGCAGCGTGACGGTCATCGTCACGCGTTGGGGCGCGCCCCCATGATCCGTAGATCGATCTTGGTTGTCCTGCTTTGTTTTCCAATATGTCTCGCAGGTCCTGCGTGTAGCCCCGGGCCTTGGTGTTTTTGTCTGACTGGCGACGGGGTGCGGGCTGGACTTCGGGCTGATACGCTGCTTTGTCTCGGCCACGAGGTGGCCGGTCAGCCGCATCATATGCTGGTAGTGTAGGCTTTAATGCTTCCTCCTCGAGTTGGGGTAGCAACCTGCGCTTTGGGTAACTTTTGGTTGGGCGCTCGAGTTCGTATTCCTCGGCTGCCAGGACCTCGGTCCATCTATCTGCTAGCAGATCTTGATCAGCTTGAAGCTGCTGCTGCTTTTTCTTCAGGATTTTTGCTGTGGCTATAAGCCGGCGCTTGAAGCGCTCCTGCTCGACGGGATCCTCGGGCATGAGGAATTCTTCGTCGTGAGGCTCACCTCGTCTTCGGAGAGGGGCATGTAATTGTCATTCTCTGATTCTCTGTCTGTCGCATGTTCCTTAGGGCTAGCTTGCCCATCCTCCCACTCGAAGCCTGGCTGGAGGGGATTGTCTTCATCTTCGGCACTATCCGCAGCGTTATTGTCTCGTGTGCCGGTATCGCGGCTTTTGCTATGGCGGGGCTTAGAGCGGCGCCGATGACGCTGGTGCTTATATTGCTTCTCAAGGGGATTATCCTCCATTGCCTTATTGCCATCGCTTTCTTTGGGGGTGTCCACCATATATATATATATATATATATATATATATATATATATATATATATATAATATGATGAGGTGGTTGTCCAGCACCCTGTGGGCGGTGGTTCCTGTTCTTCTCCTGCATCGTCGTCCATACCGTCGATATCTTCGGAGCCGAAATCAAGCATGTCGGTTAAGTCGTCGAAAGTGGCTATTAAGTGGGTGGTGGGTGGGGAACGAATTTCGTCGTCCGCTTCCCACTCGAGCCGGACATAGTTCGGCCAAGGGTATCCTGACAAGGAGAGAGACCTCAATGAATTTAGCACGTCGCCCAAGGGCGAGTGCTGAAAGATATCCGCGGAGGTAAACTCCATGATCGGTGCCCAATCAGATTCGATAGGCACGGATGTCGGGTAACGTAGTAATTTCAAAAAATTTCCTACGCACACGCAAGATCATGGTGATGCATAGCAACGAGAGGGGAGAGTGTTGTCTATGTACCCACGCAGACCGACTGCGGAAGCGTTGACACAACGTAGAGGAAGTAGTCATACGTCTTCCCGATCCGACCGATCCAAGCACCGATACTCTGGCACTTCCGAGTTCTTAGCACACGTACAGCTTGATGATGATCCCCGGGCTCCGATCCAGCAAAGCGTCGGGGAAGACTTCCGTCAGCACGACGGCGTGGTGACGATCTTGATGTTCTACCGTCGCAGGGCTTCACCTAAGCACTGCTACAATATGATCGAGGTGGAATATGGTGGCAGGGGGCACCGCACACGGCTAAGGAACAATCTCAAGGATCAACTTGTGTGTCTAGAGATGCCCCTGCCTCCGTATATAAAGGAACCAAGGGGGAGGGGGCCGCCGGCCAGGAGGAGGGCGCAGGAGGAGTCCTACTCCGACCGGGAGTAGGACTCCCCCCCCAATCCTAGTTGGACTAGGATTCCCCGAGGGGGAAAGAGAGAGAGGGGGGCCGGCCACCTCTCCTAGTCCTAATAGGACTAGGGGAAGGGGGAGGCACGCGGCCACCTTGGGCTGCCCCTTTATACTTTCCACTAAAGCCCATTAAGGCCCATATGGCTCCCGGGGGGTTCCGGTAACCTCCCGGTACTCCGGTAAAATCCCGATTTCACCCGGAACACTTCCGATATCCAAACATAGGCTTCCAATATATCAATCTTTATGTCTCGACCCTTTCGAGACTCCTCGTCATGTCCATGATCATATTCGGGACTTCGAACAATCTTCGGTACATCAAAATGCATAAACTCATAATAACTGTCATCGTAACGTTAAGCGTGCGGACCCTACGGTTCGAGAACAATGTAGACATGACCGAGACACGTCTCCGGTCAATAACCAATAGCCGGACCTGGATGCCCATATTGGCTCCTACATATTCTACGAAGATCTTTATCGGTCAGACCGCATAACAACATACGTTGTTCCCTTTGTCATCGGTATGTTACTTGCCCGAGATTCGATCGTCGGTATCCAATACCTAGTTCAATCTCGTTACCGGCAAGTCTCTTTAATCGTTACGTAATACATCATCCCGCAACTAACTCATTAGTTGCAATGCTTGCAAGGCTTATGTGATGTGCATTACCGAGAGGGCCCAGAGATACCTCTCCGACAATCGGAGTGACAAATCCTATTCTCGAAATACGCCAACCCAACATCTACCATTGGAGACACCTGTAGAGCTCCTTTATAATCACCCAGTAACGTTGTGACGTTTGGTAGCACACAAAGTGTTCCTCCGGCAAACGGGAGTTGCATAATCTCATAGTCATAGGAACATGTATAAGTCATGAAGAAAGCAATAGCAACATACTAAACGATCGGGTGCTAAGCTAATGGAATGGGTCATGTCAATCAGATCATTCAACTAATGATGTGACCTCGTTAATCAAATAACAACACTTTGTTCATGGTTAGGAAACATAACCATCTTTGATTAACGAGCTAGTCAAGTAGAGGCATACTAGTGACACTAAGTTTGTCTATGTATTCACACATGTATTATGTTTCCGGTTAATACAATTCTAGCATGAATAATAAACATTTATCATGATATAAGGAAATAAATAATAACTTTATTATTGCCTCTAGGGCATATTTCCTTCAGTCTCCCACTTGCACTAGAGTCAATAATCTAGATTACACAGTAATGATTCTAACACCCATGGAGCCTTGGTGCTGATCATGTTTTGCTCGTGGAAGAGGCTTAGTCAACGGGTCTGCAACATTCAGATCCGTATGTATCTTGCAAATTTCTATGTCTCCCACCTGGACTAGATCCCGGATGGAATTGAAGCGTCTCTTGATGTGCTTGGTCCTCTTGTGAAATCTGGATTCCTTTGCCAAGGCAATTGCACCAGTATTGTCACAAAAGATTTTCATTGGACCCGATGCACTAGGTATGACACCTAGATCGGATATGAACTCCTTCATCCAGACTCCTTCGTTCGCTGCTTCCGAAGCAGCTATGTACTCCGCTTCACATGTAGATCCCGCTACGACGCTTTGTTTAGAACTGCACCAACTGACAGCTCCACCGTTTAATGTAAACACGTATCCGGTTTGCGATTTAGAATCGTCCGGATCAGTGTCAAAGCTTGCATCAACGTAACCTCTTACGGTGAGCTCTTTGTCACCTCCATATACGAGAAACATATCCTTAGTCCTTTTCAGGTATTTCAGGATGTTCTTGACCGCTGTCCAGTGATCCACTCCTGGATTACTTTGGTACCTCCCTGCTAAGCTTATAGCAAGGCACACATCAGGTCTGGTACACAGCATTGCATACATGATAGAGCCTATTGCTGAAGCATAGGGAACATCTTTCATTTTCTCTCTATCTTCTGCAGTGGTCGGGTATTGAGTCTGACTCAACTTCACACCTTGTAACACAGGCAAGAACCCTTTCTTTGCTTGATCCATTTTGAACTTCTTCAAAATCTTGTCAAGGTATGTGTTTTGTGAAAGTCCAATTAAGCGCCTTGATCTATCTCTATAGATCTTTATGCCTAATATGTAAGCAGCTTCACCGAGGTCTTTCATTGAAAAACTCTTATTCAAGTATCCCTTTATGCTATCCAGAAATTCTATATCATTTCCAATCAGTAATATGTCATCCACATATAATATCAGAAATGCTACAGAGCTCCCACTCACTTTCTTGTAAATACAGGCTTCTCTGAAAGTCTGTATAAAACCAAATGCTTTGATCACACTATCAAAGCGTTTATTCCAACTCCGAGAGGCTTGCACCAGTCCATAAATGGATCGCTGGAGCATGCACACTTTGTTAGCTCCCTTTGGATCGACAAAACCTTCCGGTTGCATCATATACAACTCTTCTTCCAGAAATCCATTCAGGAATGCAGTTTTGACATCCATCTGCCAAATTTCATAATCATAAAATGCGGCAATCGCTAACATGATTCGGACAGACTTAAGCATCGCTACGGGTGAGAAAGTCTCATCGTAGTCAACCCCTTGAACTTGTCGAAACCTTTTGCGACAAGTCGAACTTTGTAGACAGTAACATTACCATCAGCGTCAGTCTTCTTCTTGAAGATCCATTTATTCTCAATTGCTTGCCGATCATCGGGCAAGTCAACCAAAGTCCATACTTTGTTCTCATACATGGATCCCATCTCAGATTTCATGGCTTCAAGCCATTTTGCGGAATCTGGGCTCACCATCGCTTCTTCATAGTTCGTAGGTTCATCATGATCTAGCAGCATAATTTCCAGAACAGGATTACCGTACCACTCTGGTGCGGATCTCGCTCTGGTTGATCTACGAGGTTCAGTAGTATCTTGTCCTGAAGTTTCATGATCATCATCATTAGCTTCCTCACTAATTGGTATAGGTGTCGCAGAAACAGTTTTCTGTGATGTACTACTTTCCAATAAGGGAGCAGGTACAGTTACCTCGTCAAGTTCTACTTTCCTCCCACTCACTTCTTTCGAGAGAAACTCCTTCTCTAGAAAGGATCCATTCTTAGCAACGAATATCTTTCCTTCGGATCTGTGATAGAAGGTGTACCCAACAGTCTCCTTTGGGTATCCTATGAAGACACATTTCTCTGATTTGGGCTCGAGCTTATCAGGTTGAAGCTTTTTCACATAAGCATCGCAGCCCCAAACTTTAAGAAACGACAACTTTGGTTTCTTGCCAAACCATAGTTCATAAGGCGTCGTCTCAACGGATTTTGATGGTGCTCTATTTAACGTGAATGCGGCCGTCTCTAAAGCATAACCCCAAAATGATAGCGGTAAATCAGTAAGAGACATCATAGCTCACACCATATCTAGTAAAGTACGATTACGACGTTCGGACACACCATTACGCTGTGGTGTTCCGGGTGGCGTGAGTTGCGAAACTATTCCGCATTGTTTCAAATGTACACCAAACTCGTAACTCAAATATTCTCCTCCACGATCAGATCGTAGAAACTTTATTTTCTTGTTACGATGATTTTCAACTTCACTCTGAAATTCTTTGAACTTTTCAAATGTTTCAGACTTGTGTTTCATTAAGTAGATATACCATATCTGCCTAAGTCATCTGTGAAGGTGAGAAAATAACGATATCCGCCACGAGCCTCAATATTCATCGGACCACATACATCGGTATGTATGATTTCCAATAAATCTGTTGCTCTCTCCATAGTACCGGAGAACGGTGTTTTAGTCATCTTGCCCAAGAGGCACGGTTCGCAAGTACCAAGTGATTCATAATCAAGTGGTTCCAAAAGTCCATCAGTATGGAGTTTCTTCATGCGCTTTATACCGATATGACCTAAACGGCAGTGCCACAAATAAGTTGCACTATCATTATCAACTCTGCATCTTTTGGCTTCAACATTATGAATATGTGTGTTACTACTATCGAGATTCATCAAAAATAGACCACTCCTCAAAGGTGCATGACCATAAAAGATATTACTCATATAAATAGAACAACCATTATTCTCTGATTTAAATGAATAACCGTCTCGCATCAAACAAGATCCAGATATAATGTTCATGCTCAACGCTGGCACCAAATAACAATTATTTAGGTCTAATATTATCCCGAAGGTAGATGTTGAGGTAGTGTGCCGACCGCGATCACATCGACTTTGGAACCGTTTCCCACGCGCATCGTCACCTCGTCCTTCGCCAGTGTTCGCTTAATCCGTAGTCCCTGTTTCGAGTTGCAAATATTAGCAACAGAACCAGTATCAAATACCCAGGTGCTACTGCGAGCTCTAGTAAGGTACACATCAATAACATGTATATCACATATACCTTTGTTCACCTTGCCATCCTTCTTATCCGCCAAATACTTGGGGCAGTTCCGCTTCCAGTGACCAGTCTGCTTGCAGTAGAAGCACTCAGTTTCAGGCTTAGGTCCAGACTTGGGTTTCTTCTCCTGAGCAGCAACTAGCTTGCCGTTCTTCTTGAAGTTCCCCTTCTTCTTTCCTTTGCCCTTTTTCTTGAAACTAGTGGTCTTGTTAACCATCAACACTTGATGCTCCTTCTTGATTTCTACCTCCGCAGCTTTCAGCATTGCGAAGAGCTCGGGAATAGTCTTGTTCATCCCTTGCATATTATAGTTCATCACGAAGCTCTTGTAGCTTGGTGGCAGTGATTGGAGAATTCTGTCAATGACGCAATCATCTGGAAGATTAACTCCCATCTGAATCAAGTGATTATTATACCCAGACATTTTGAGTATATGCTCACTGACAGAACTGTTCTCCTCCATCTTGCAGCTATAGAACTTATTGGAGACTTCATATCTCTCAATCCGGGCATTTGCTTGAAATATTAACTTCAACTCCTGGAACATCTCATATGCTCCATGACGTTCAAAACGTCGTTGAAGTCCCGATTCTAAGCCGTAAAGCATGGCACACTGAACTATCGAGTAGTCATCAGCTTTGCTCTGCCAGACGTTCATAACATCTGGTGTTGCTCCAGCAGCAGGCCTGGCACCTAGCGGTGCTTCCAGGACGTAATTCTTCTGAGCAGCAATGAGGATAATCCTCAAGTTACGGACCCAGTCCGTGTAATTGCTACCATCATCTTTCAACTTTGCTTTCTCAAGGAACGCATTAAAATTCAACGGAACAACAGCACGAGCCATCTATCTACAATCAACATAAACAAGCAAGATACTATCAGGTACTAAGTTCATGATAAGTTTAAGTTCAATTAATCAGATTACTTAAGAACTCCCACTTAGATAGACATCCCTCTAATCCTCTAAGTGATCACGTGATCCAAATCAACTAAACCATAACCGATCATCACGTGAGATGGAGTAGTTTTCAATGGTGAACATCGTTATGTTGATCATATCTACTATATGATTCACGCTCGACCTTTCGGTCTCCGTGTTCTGAGGCCATATCTGCATATGCTAGACTTGTCAAGTTTTAACCTGAGTATTCTACGTGTGCAAAAACTGGCTTGCACCCGTTGTAGATGGACGTAGAGCTTATCACACCCGATCATCACGTGGTGTCTGGGCACGACGAACTTTGGCAACGGTGCATACTCAGGGAGAACACTTCTTGATAATTTAGTGAGAGATCATCTTATAATGCTACCGTCAATCAAAGCAAGATAAGATGCATAAAAGGATAAACATCACATGCAATCAATATAAGTGATATGATATGGCCATCATCATCTTGTGCTTGTGATCTCCATCTCCGAAGCACCGTCATGATCATCATCGTCACCGGCGCGACACCTTGATCTCCATCGTAGCATCGTTGTCGTCTCGCCAATCTTATGCTTCCACGACTATCGCTACCGCTTAGTGATAAAGTAAAGCATTACATCGTGATTGCATTGCATACAATAAAGCGACAACCATATGGCTCCTGCCAGTTGCCGATAACTCGGTTACAAAACATGATCATCTCATACAATAAAATTCATCATCATGCCTTGACCATATCACATCACAACATGCCCTGCAAAAACAAGTTAGACGTCCTCTACTTTGTTGTTGCATGTTTTACGTGGCTGCTACGGGCTTAAGCAAGAACCAATCTCACCTACGCATCAAAACCACAACGATAGTTTGTCAATTTGACTCCGTTTTAACCTTCGCAAGGACCGTGCGTAGCCATACTTGGTTCAACTAAAGTTGGAGAGACAGTCGCCCGCAAGCCACCTATGTGCAAAGCACGTCGGGAGAACCGGTCTCGCATAAGCGTATGCGTAATGTTGGTCCGAGTCGTCTTGTCCAACAATACCGCTGAACCAAAGTATGACATGCTGGTAGGCAGTATGACTTATATCGCCCACAACTCACTTGTGTTCTACTCGTGCAAATAACATCAACATATAAAACCTAGGCTCGGATGCCACTGTCGGGTAACATAGTAATTTCAAAAAAATTCCTACGCACACGCAAGATCATGGTGATGCACAGCAACAAGAGGGGAGAGTGTTTTCTACGTACCCACGCAGACCGACTGCGGAAGCGTTGACACAACGTAGAGGAAGTAGTCGTACGTCTTCCCGATCCGACCGATCGAAGCACCGATACTCCGACACTTCCGAGTTCTTAACACACGTACAGCTCGATGATGATCCCCGGGCTCCGATCCAGCAAAGTGTCGGGGAAGAGTTCCGTCAGCACGACGGCGTGGTGACGATCTTGATGTTCTACCGTCGCAGGGCTTCGCCTAAGCACTGCTACAATATGATCGAGGTGGAATATGGTGGCAGGGGGCACCGCACACGGCTAAGGAACGATCTCAAGGATCAACTTGTGTGTTTAGAGGTGCCCCCTGCCTCTGTATATAAAGGAGCCAAGGGGGAGGGGGCTGCCGGCCAGGAGGAGGGCGCATGAGGAGTCCTACTCCGACCGGGAGTAGGACTCCCCCCCCCCCAATCCTAGTTGGACTAGGATTCCCCGAGGGGGAAAGAGAGAGAGGGGGGCCGGCCACCTCTCCTAGTCCTAATAGGACTAGGGGAAGGGGGAGGCGTGTGGCCACCTTGGGCTACCCCTTTCTCCTTTCCACTAAAGCCCATTAAGGCCCATATGGCTCCCGGGGGGTTCCGGTAACCTCCCGGTACTCCGGTAAAATCCCGATTTCACCCGGAACACTTCCGATATCCAAACATAGGCTTCCAATATATCAATCTTTATGTCTCGACCATTTTGAGACTCCTCGTCATGTCCATGATCATATCCGGGACTCCGAACAATCTTCGGTACATCAAAATGCATAAACTCATAATAACTGTCATCGTAACGTTAAGCGTGCGGACCCTACGGTTCGAGAACAATGTAGACATGACCGAGACACGTCTCCGGTCAATAACCAATAGCGGGACCTGGATGCCCATATTGGCTCCTACATATTCTAAGAAGATCTTTATCGGTCAGACCGCATAACAACATACGTTGTTCCCTTTGTCATCGGTATGTTACTTGCCCGAGATTCGATCGTCGGTATCCAATACCTAGTTCAATCTCGTTACCGGCAAGTCTCTTTACTCGTTCCGTAATACATCATCCCGCAACTAACTCATTAGTTGCAATGCTTGCAAGGCTTATGTGATGTGCATTACCGAGAGGGCCCAGAGATACCTCTCCGACAATCGGAGTGACAAATCTTATTCTCGAAATACGCCAACCCAACATCTACCATTGGAGACACCTGTAGAGCTCCTTTATACTCACCCAGTAACGTTGTGACGTTTGGTAGCACACAAAGTGTTCCTCCGGCAAACGGGAGTTGCATAATCTCATACTCATAGGAACATGTATAAGTCATGAAGAAAGCAATAGCAACATACTAAACGATCGGGTGCTAAGCTAATGGAATGGGTCATGTCAATCAGATCATTCAACTAATGACATGACCTCGTTAATCAAATAACAACACTTCATTCATGGTTAGGAAACATAACCATCTTTGATTAACGAGCTAGTCAAGTAGAGGCATACTAGTGACACTAAGTTTGTCTATGTATTCACACATGTATTAGGTTTCCGGTTAATACAATTCTAGCATGAATAATAAACATTTATCATGATATAAGGAAATAAATAATAACTTTATTATTGCCTCTAGGGCATATTTCCTTCAACGGACGCCAGTGGTTCGGAGCCTATGGCTAGGGATGAATCCAGGGGTCCGATGACAGAGGTCTCTGTCGGTGTCAAAACCGGCGGATCTCGGGTAGGGGGTCCCGAAGTGTGCATCTAATGTCGATGGTAACAGGGGACACGATGTTTACCCAGGTTCGGGCCCTCTTGATGGAGGTAATACCCTACTTCCTGCTTGATTGATCTTGATGATATGAGTATTACAAGAGTTGATCTACCACGAGATCGTAGAGGCTAAACCCTAGAAGCTAGCCTATAGTATGATTGTTTGTATATGATCTATTGACTAGCCTGGCCTCGGTTTATATAATGCACCAGAGGCCTAGGATAACAAGAGTCCTAGCCGAATACGCCGGTGGGGAGGAGTCCTTGTCTTGATCACCAAGTCTTGTGGAATCTTCCATGTATGCGGCAGCTGTCCGAACTGGCCCATGAGTATACGGCCATGGGGGTCCTCAGCCCAATCTAACAGATTGGGAGATGACATGGTGAGTACCCCCTAGTCCAGGACACTGTCGGTAGCCCCCTGAACCGGTCTTCAAGTTAGGGACGCTCCTCGATTCTTCTGAACTGTTCTTCATCTTCGGTTGTCGGTCTTGAAAACTAGTTCAACAAATCTTCTCATCTTCGATCTTGAGGATCGCCGAAATGCATTCGACGAGTTTACACGTCGGGTATCCGAAGAGCCCCTTTAAGTTTCCGTCCTTTATCAATGCCTTGTTATTTTTATGCCACACTTCGGGTTTGAAGTTGTTCCCGGGAGGCAATGTCCTCTTGCGTTCGAGCTCTAATGCCGGACTACATTCGAGGTATCTTTTGCAGCCGAGCACCAATGTTGGACTGCTTCCGAGCTCCAACGCCGAAATGTATCCGAGCTCCAACGCCGGACTGTGTCCAAGCTCCAACGCCGGACTATATCCAAGATGTCATAGATCATCTTGATCCAAAAAAGTTGAAGAAGTTTAGCTGAGCTTAATGCCGGAAATGCCCTCTATGGAGCTAGCCGCTAGCGCCCGATTTATGCCGGACTGCTTCCAAGGTGGTGCACCACCCCGACCGCGGGCTGTTTTTTGTGAATATTTTTAACTGGTGCAGTCTATTCTCTGCCGATGTATATCCAGTAGCACTCAAGGTGTGTATCAGTCTAAAACCCGAGATGCACCTGAAGGCAAGCATAAAACTGATGTTCCCAGTAGCCCCTAAGACTCAGGTCGATGCGCGAAATTGGCCTGAGGATCAACTCCTAGCTCGGCAGCATACATAGGAATAAAAAATGCAGTGTAATATATTAGAGATAATAGTGATCAGCGAACGGGCCCCTGAGAGAGGGTCGTGAGAAGTCGTCGTGATATATTAGCTTGATGCCAGATAGGTCCAGATGGTACTTATTGTTGTCTAAAGACGCGCTTTCCCATAGTTCGATCAAGCCAAACACTGAGCCCTTTGAATTTTGTGCATCAAATAGGCAATGCAGGAGCCCCCAAGACACTGGTCGGGTGGCAACACCAGATCAGGGGATTGATGTGCCCCTTTAATATTTTTAAATAATGAGCGCAAAGCCCAATAGCCCCCGAGCCTTAATGTGGGTACGGGTGGTTGAATTAAGGATCGATATCCAGAGTAAAATCGCAGATTATGTGTAATGATTCTATGTATCCAAGTACTTTACATCATTATTTTGACTACATTGCGACCATTTATCAGTTGAAAGTGGCCCATCGTCGGCCTCTACCCCTTGGTAGATACTACGCAGGGTGTTTCCGCAATAACAAAACAACCCTTAGCCGACGTCTCGGTGCCCGAAGGCGGTTGTGTTAGCGGAAACGAGGCAATCAGATATGCGGGGTTTATAACTTTCGCTTAGTCATAGGAGCTTTAAACTGGGGAAGCTAGCTATGAGCCCCCGGTTAGTGTTCGGCGACATCCGAGGTCAAGCCGTAAACACTTCGGCCAATGTTATGAATGGACCATCATTTTAACATAGTCATCGGATCGCTGACCAGTTTACTCCTATTGTGACAGTCAGTTTTCAGCTTTCTCCACTGAGGTGCTTAACCATGCGAGCTGGAAGCACAATCGCAGTGGTTCTCCCTTTACACACCTAGCCGAACAAAGCGGAATGTAGGAGGCAAGCACAAGAGCCGGGTAACCCAACTATTGACCGAAGACACAATTCGAAACCGATGCATATATAGTAGTGTCCGAGAATGTTTTTACCGAATTCTAAAGGTGTCCGGCGTTGCACTGCGAGACTTATGCTGGAAACACACAAGTAGTTAAAAAGTGCCATAGGCTTGGAAAACCATCAGTGAAAACCTGACGTCCGAACAAGATCAAGTGTTCGGTGCCAATCTAAAAATTGGACTTTAGAAAAAAAAGTGCTTTTGTCGTGTTTTAACATGACACATCCTATCTAAAGACTTCAAGAAGGTCAGCCTACGACTTCAACCTCCTATCCCGAAGGCGGGGTACTTCTCTTTAGGACAGTTTAGCAAACTAAACTCTAGCGGCTTTAAGAGGGAAATTAGGCTCCCCGGCTAGTGACCACACACTCGTGTTGAAAAAAAGAGTGATAAATAATAATAATAATAATAATAATAATAATAATAATAATAATAATAATAATAATAATAATAACTTTGCAACGACTAAGAAGAAGAACACTTACTATAAAACGTCTCATATAAATTTAAGAGCCCCCAAGTGACTTGGGTAAAAGAATTTTATGTATAATGATTGTATGTACCAAAGTACTTATATCATATCTGGGTTCGCCCGAACTTTATACACGTCTTAACCGACCGTCGGCTTCTCCCTCTCCGGTCAAGGGCCGAAAAGTGTTATGTACTCCACCTGTTGAGAATATCGACGGTGTTTCCGATAACCAGGCAATCAGGCCATAAGGATGTAACAGACAAAGCACGCTCAGGGAACTTATGCTATATTACTGACGAAGTGTAAGAAGCATCTTCGAAGAAAATAGTACCCCCACCGATACCTTTCTTCGGTGCTCATTGTTACTATGAGACTTGTGCAATAGATTTTTTGTACTCATGAGTTCCGTTGTGTGCTGACCATAATTGAAAACAATAAGAGCGCTAGCTTTCGGCTTCACCCAGTCTGAGGTCCGGCTCGGATGACCCAATCGTGACAATCGTAGAGGTGCTCCCTTTACTCCCTAACTGAACAATCGGGAACATAGGGGTACACACAGGAGCGAGGCAACCCAGCTTGCAAATCGCTTAAGTCAATATGGTGCATATTGTGGCGTAATACACGAACAAGGAACGAAGTTGTACAAGTATAATCATATCTAAGAGGAAAAGCTTCATAAAGGAAGCCCCCAAGTAAATGGGGTATTTGAATTTGTGTGTCACAAACAAAGTTTTGACAAGGAGATTTTTTACAAGCAACTTTTTTCAAAAAAGGTATAATGCTTGGTCGAACCGAACACAAGTTAAAAATTTAAAACTTTGAGCATGAAGGCAACTTAGCTGGTTAATGTGTTCGGTATTGATGACATGGTCTGAGCTTGATGCGGGACAAGGTTCCATCCCCCAAGCCAGTCCCAAGGTGGTGGAGCAAAGAGCTCGGAACTCCGAAGTGGTGACATAGCACGGTCCATGCAGGCCGACAGAGTGATGCCGAAGTCCCCGACATGGGGTAATGAAGTGTTAACGAAGCCCCCTGTCTGGCCGAGGTGGCGTGGTATGTCAGTACGCCGAGTTGAAGATACTGCCCAACCCGGATCATTTTCTTGTGCACAAAAAATGGTGCAAACCAGAGATAATAGTATATAAAAAAATTGTTGCATAATAAATAATTTATGCAAAGTGAGCAATAAAAGAAATATGGCCTGGCGCCGAAGTCAATGTTGATGCCAGGCGTCGGCGTGATGCGGTAAAGGTGTGGCAAAGCCTGAATTCACAGGTCGGTCCGAGTTCCAGATGCGGCGTTCGCCGGACTATATACGGAAACTGACCGAACCACCATGCGACCGTCGTTAATGCGGCCACCATTTGATAGACCTGCGTACATATGATGGACAAACCAGAGTAATAATTCCTTGGGAAAAATGAACCCAAACAAGCAAAAAAATACTAGAATTAATAGCACCTGGTTTATTTGTTGTAACAATCCAAAGAAAGGAGATTCCCAAAATTGAGACTCGATCCGCACACCCATTGCCTGATGGGCGATAAAGCTGTTGGAAATATGCCCTAGAGGCAATAATAAATTAGTTATTATTATATTTCCTTGTTCATGATAATCGTTTATTATCCATGCTAGAATTGTATTGATAGGACACTCAGATACATGTGTGGATACATAGACAACACCATGTCCCTAGTAAGCCTCTAGTTGACTAGCTCGTTGATCAATAGATGGTTACGGTTTCCTGACCATGGACATTGGATGTCATTGATAATGGGATCACATCATTAGGAGAATGATGTGATGGACAAGACCCAATCCTAAGCATAGCACAAGATCGTGTAGTTCGTATGCTAAAGCTTTTCTAATGTCAAGTATCATTTCCTTAGACCATGAGATTGTGCAACTCCCAGATACCATAGGAATGCTTTGGGTGTACCAAACATCACAACATAATTGGGTGGTTATAAAGGTGCACTGCGGGTATCTCCGAAAGTGTCTGTTGGTCTGGCACGAATCGAGACTGGGATTTGTCACTCCGTGTAAACGGAGAGGTATCTCTGGGCCCACTCGGTAGGACATCATCATAATGTGCACAATGTGACCAAGGAGTTGATCACGGGATGATGTGTTACGGAACGAGTAAAGAGACTTGCCGGTAACGAGATTGAACGAGGTATCGGGATACCGACGATCGAATCTCGGGCAAGTATCGTACCGATAGACAAAGGGAATTGTATACGGGATTGATTGAATCCTCGACATCGTGGTTCATCCGATGAGATCGTCGTGGAACATGTGGGAGCCAATATGGGTATCCAGATCCCGCTGTTGGTTATTGGCCGGAGATTTGTCTCGGTCATGTCTGCATGGTTCCCGAGCCCGTAGGGTCTACACACTTAAGGTTCGGTGACGCTAGGGTTATAGGGAAAGTATGTACGCGGTTACCGAACGTTGTTTGGAATCCCGGATGATATCCCGGATGTCACGAGGAGTTCCGAAATGGTGCAGAGGTAAAGATTAATATATGGGAAGTCCCGTTTTGGTCACCGGAAAAGTTTCGGGTGCTACCGGTAACGTACCGGGACCACCGGGAGGGTCCCGGGGGTCCACCAGGTGGGGTCACCGGCCCCAGAAGGCTGCGTGGGCCAAGTGTGGGAGGGTACCAGCCCCAGGTGGGCTGGTGCGCCCCCCCCCCCCACCAAGGCCCAAGGCGCGTGGAGAGTGGGAAGGGGGCAAACCCTAGGTCCAGATGGGCCTTAAGGCCCACCCTAGGGCGCCCCCTCTCTTCCCCCCCCTTGGCCGCAACCCTAGATGGGTTTTGGGGCTGCCGCCACCCCTAGGGAGGGAACCCTAGATGGGGGCACAGCCCCTCCCCTTCCCCTATATATACTTGAGGTATTGGGGGCTGCCCAACACATGATTTGATCTCCCTCTTGGCGCAGCCCTACCTCTCTCCCTCCTCGTCTCTCGTAGTGCTTAGCAAAGCCCTGCTGGAGTCCCGTGCTCCTCCACCATCACCACGCCATCGTGCTGCTGCTGGATGGAGTCTTCCCCAACCTCTCCCTCTCTCCTTGCTGGATCAAGGCATGGGAGACATCACCGGGCTGTACGTGTGTTGAACACGGAGGCGCCATTGTTCGGCGCTTAGATCGGTATCGATCGCGATCTGAATCGCTGCATGTACGACTCCACCAACCCCGTTCTTGTAACGTTTCCGCATTGTGATCTTCAAGGGTATGAATATACACTCCTCTCTCTCGTTGCTAGTCTCTCCATAGATTGATCTTGGTGACACGTAGGAAAATTTTGAATTATTGCTACGTTCCCCAACAGTGGCATCATGAGCTAGGTCTATGCGTAGTTTCTATGCACGAGTAGAACACAAAGTAGTTGTGGGCGATGATTTGTTCAATTTGCTTGCCGTTACTAGTCTTGTCTTGATTCGGCGGCATTGTGGGATGAAGCGGCCCGGACCGACCTTACACGTATGCTTACATGAGACTGGTTCCACCGACTGACATGCACTTGATGCATAAGGTGGCTAGCGGGTGTCTGTCTCTCCCACTTTAGTCGGATCAGATTCGATGAAAAGGGTCCTTATGAAGGGTAAATAGCAATTGGCATATCACCGTTGTGGTTTTGCATAGGTAAGAAACGTTCTTGCTAGAAACCCATAGCAGCCACGTAAAACATGCAACAACAATTAGAGGACGTCTAACTTGTTTTTGCAGGGTGTGCTATGTGATGTGATATGGCCAAAAGGATGTTATGAATGATATATGTGATGTATGAGATTGATCATGTTCTTGTAATAGGAATCACGACTTGCATGTCGATGAGTATGACAACCGGCAGGAGCCATAGGAGTTGTCTTAATTTATTTATGACATGCGTGTCAACATAAACGTCATGTAATTACTTTACTTTATTGCTAAACCGTTAGCCATAGTAGTAGAAGTAATAGATGACGAGACAACTTCATGAAGACACGATGATGGAGATCATGATGATGGAGATCATGGTGTCATGCCGGTGACGATGATGATCATGGCGCCCCGAAGATGGAGATCAAAAGGAGCAAAATGATATTGGCCATATCATGTCACTATTTGATTGCATGTGATGTTTATCATGTTTTACATCTTATTTGCTTAGAACGATGGTAGCTTAAATAAGATGATTCCTCGCAATAATTTCAAGAAAGTGTTCCCCCTAACTGTGCACTGTTGCTAAGGTCCGTTGTTCCGAAGCACCACGCGACGATCGGGTGTGATAGGTTCTAACGTTCGCATACAACGGGTGTAAGCCAGATTTACACACGCAATACACTTAGGTTGACTTGACGAGCCTAGCATGTATAGACATGGCCTCGGAACACGGAAGACCGAAAGGTCGAACATGAGTCGTATAGAAGATACGATCAACATGAAGATGTTCGCCGATGATGACTAGTCTGTCTCACGTGATGATCGGACACGGCCTAGTTGACTTGGATCATGTATCACTTAGATGACTAGAGGGATGTCATTGAATAATTTGATTAGATGAACTTAATTATCATGAACATAGTCAAAAGGACTTTGCAAATTATGTCGAAGCTTACGCTTTAGTTCTACTGTTTTAGATATGTTCCTAGAGAAAATTTAGTTGAAAGTTGATAGTAGCAATTATGCGGACTGGGTCCGTAAACTGAGGATTGTCCTCATTGCTGCGCAGAAGGATTATGTCCTTAATGCACTGCTCAGTGAGCTGAACCTCGAGCGTCGATTGTGGATGTTGCGAACATCTGACATACACGTTTTGATGACTACATGATAGTTCAGTGTGTAATGCTAAATGGTTTAGAATTGAGGCACCAAAGACGTTTTTTGAAACATCGCAGAACATGTGAGATGTTCCAAAGACTGAAATTGGAATTTCAGACTAGTGCCGACGTCAAGAGGTATGAGACCTTTGACAAGTTTCTTAAGCATGCAAACTAAGGGAGAAAAAACTCAATCGTTGAGCATGTGCTCAGATTATCTGAGTACTACAATCGCTTGAATCAAGTGGGAGTTAATCTTCCAGATGAGATAGTGATAGTTCTCCATAGTCACTGCCACCAAGCCATTAGAGCTTAGTGATGAACTATAACATATCAGGGATAGACATGATGATCCTTGAGCAACTCGCGATGTTTGACACCGCGAAAGTAGAAATCAAGTAGGAGCATCAATTGTTGATGGTTAAACCACTAGTTTCAAGAAGGGCAAGGGAAAGAAGGGATACTTCATGAGATGGCAAATCAGTTACTACTCTAGTGAAGAAACCCAAGGTTGAACCAAACCCGAGACTAAGTGCTTCTGTAATGAGGAGAACGGTCACTGAAGTAGGACTACCCTAGATACTTGGTAGATGAGAAGGCTGGCAAGGTCGACAGAAGTATTTTGGAAATACGTTATATTAATGTGTACTTTACTAGTACTCCTAGTAGCACCAGGGTATTAAAATACCGGTTCAGTTGCTAAGTGTTAGTAACTCGAAATAAAAGGCTATGAAATAAGCGGAGACTAGCTGAAGGTGAGATGACGATATGTGTTGGAAGTGTTTCCAAGGTTGATACGATCAAGCATCGCATGCTCCCTCTACCATCGAGATTGGTGTTAAACCTAAATAATTGTTGTTTGGTGTTTGCGTTGAGCATAGACATGATTGGATTATGTTTATCGCAATACGGTTATTCATTTAAGGAGAATAATGGTTACTTTGCTTATTTGAATAATACCTTCAATGGTCTTGCACCTAAAATGAATGGTTTATTGAATCTCGATCGTAGTGATACACATGTTCATGCCAAAAGATATAAGATAGTAATGATAGTACCACGTACTTGTGGCACTGCCATTTGAGTCATGTTGGTGTAAAACGCATGAACAACTCCACGTTGATGGATCTTTGGACTCATCATTTTTGAAAAGATTGAGACATGCGAACCATGTCTATTGGTAGATATGCATGAAGAAACTCCATACAGATGGATCATTTGGACTCACTTGATTTTGAATCACTTGAGACATGCAAATCATACCACATGGGCAAGATGATTGAAAGACCTCGTTTTCAGTAAGATGGAACAAGAAAGCAACTTGTTGGAAGTATACATTTTGATGTGTGCAGTCCAATGAGTGCTGAGGCACGCAATGGATATCGTTATGTTCTTACTTCATAGATGATTTGAGTAGATGCCGAGTATATTTACTTGATGGAACACAAGTCTGAATTATTGAAAGGTTCAAGTAATTTCAGAGTGAAGTTGAAGATCATCGTGACAAGATGATAAAATGTCTATGATATGATCATAGAGATGAATATCTGAGTTACGAGTTTGGCACACAATTAAGACATTGTGGAAATTGTTTCACAACTAATACCGCCTGGACCACCATAGTGTGATGGTGTGTCCGAACATCACAACTGCACCCTATTGGATATGGTGCATACCATGATGTCTCTTATCGAATTGCCACTATCGTTTATGGGTTAGGTATTAGAGACAACTGCATTCACTATAAATAGGGCACCACACAATTCTGTTGAGACGACACCGTATGAACTATGGTTTAGAAAAACCCTAAGCTGTCATTTCTTGAAAGTTTGGGGCTGCGATGCTTATGTGAAAAAGTTTCAGGCTGATAAGCTCGAACCCAAAGCAGATAAATGCATCTTCATAGAATACCCAAAACAGTTGGGTATACCTCCTATTTCAGATCCGGAAGCAAAGGTGATTGTTTCTAGAAATGGGCCTTTCTCGAGGAAAAGTTTCTCTCGAAAGAATTGAGTGGGAGGATGGTGGAGACTTGATGAGGTTATTGAACCGTCACTTCAACTAGTGTGGAGCAGGGCACAGGAAGTTGTTCCTGTGGCACCTACACCGATTGAAGTGGAAGCTTATGATAGTGATCATGAAACTTTAGATCAAGTCACTACCAAACCTCATAGGTCGACAAGGATGCATACTACTTCAGAGTGGTACGTAATCCTATCTTGGAAGTCATGTTGCTAGACAACAATGAACCTACGAGCTATGGAGAAGCGATGGTGGGCCCGGATTCTGACGAATGGCTTGAGGCCATAAAATCCGAGAGAGGATCCATGTATAAAACAAAGTATAGACTTTGAAAGAACTACTTGATGGCCGTAAGGCTGTTGGGTGCAGATGGATTTTCAAAGGAAGACAAACATTGATGGTAAGTGTCACCATTAAGAAAGCTCTACTTGTCGTTAAGATGTTTCCCGACAAGTTCAAGGAGTTGACTACGATGAGACTTTCTCACTCGTAGCGATGCTAAGAGTCTGTTGGAATTATGTTAGCAGTTACTGCATTATTTATGCAATCTTGCAGAAAGGATGTCAAAACATTGTTTCCTTGACGTTTTTCTTGAGGAAAGGTTGTATGTGATACAACCAGAAGGTTTTGTCAATCCTGAAAGATGCTAACAAGTATGCAAAGCTCCAGCAATCCTTCTAAGGACTGGAGTGAGCATCTCGGAGTTGGAATGTAAGCTTTGATGAGATGATCAAAGATTTTGGATTTATACAAAGTTTATGAGAAACTTGTATTTCCAAAGAAGTGAGTGGGAGCACTATATAATTTTTGATGAGTATATGTTATTGACTATTGTTGAACAGAAATCATGTAGAGTTTCTAGAAAGCATATAGGGTTATTTGAAAAGTGTTTTTCAATGGAAAACCTGGATTAACATACTTGACCATTGAGCATCAAGATCTATAAGGATAGATCAAAATCACTTAATAGTACTTTCAAACGAACACATACCATGACAGAATTTTGAAGGAGTTCAAAAATAGATCGGCAAAGAAGGAGTTCTTGGCTGTGTTATAAGGTATGAGTATTGAGTAAAACTTAAAACCTGACCACGGCAGAATAGAGAGAAAGGACGAAGGTCATCCCCTATGTTTTAGACGTAGGATCTAAAGTATGTTGTGTTGTGTACCGCACCTGAAGTGTGCCAAGCCATGAGTCAGTCAAGGGGTACAAGTGTGATCTAGGAATGGATCACGGGACAACGGTCAAGGTTATCCTTAGTAACTAGTGGACTAAGGAATTTTCTCGATTATGGAGGTGGTAAAAGAGTTCGTCGTAAAGGGTTACGCCGATGCAATCTTTGACACTAATCTGGATGATTCTGAGTAGTAAACCGGATTCGTATAGTAGAACAGTTATTTGGAATAGCTCCAAATAGAGCATGGTAGCTGCATATACAAGATGACATAGAGATTTGTAAAGCACACATGGATCTGAAAGGTTCAGACCCGTTGACTATAACATCTCTCACAAGCATAACATGATCAAACCCAGAACTCATTGAGTGTTAATCACATGGTAATGTGAACTAGATTATTGACTCTAGTAAACTCTTTGGGTGTTAGTCACATGGGGATGTGACCTTGAGTGTTAATCACACAGCGATGTGAACTGGATTATTGACTCTAGTGCAAGTGGGAGACTGTTGGAAATATGCCCTAGAGGCAATAATAAATTAGTTATTATTATATTTCCTTGTTCATGATAATCGTTTATTATCCATGCTAGAATTGTATTGATAGGAAACTCAGATACATGTGTGGATACATAGACAACACCATGTCCCTAGTAAGCCTCTAGTTGACTAGCTCGTTGATCAATAGATGGTTACGGTTTCCTAACCATGGACATTGGATGTCGTTGATAATGGGATCACATCATTAGGAGAATGATGTGATGGACAAGACCCAATCCTAAGCATAGCACAAGATCGTGTAGTTCGTATGCTCAAGCTTTTCTAATGTCAAGTATCATATCCTTAGACCATGAGATTGTGCAACTCCCGGATACTGTAGGAATTCTTTGGGTGTACCAAACGTCACAATGTAACTGGGCAGCTATAAAGGTGCACTACGGGTATCTCCGAAAGTGTCTGTTGGGCTGGCACGAATCGAGACTGGGATTTGTCACTCCGTGTAAACGGAGAGGTATCTCTGGGCCCACTCGGTAGGACATCATCATAATGTGCACAATGTGACCAAGGAGTTGATCACGGGATGATGTGTTATGGAACGAGTAAAGAGACTTGCCGGTAACGAGATTGAACGAGGTATCGGGATACCGACGATCGAATCTCGGGCAAGTATCGTACCGATAGACAAAGGGAATTGTATACGGGATTGATTGAATCCTCGACATCGTGGTTCATCCAATGAGATCATCGTGGAACATGTGGGAGCCAACATGGGTATCCAGATCTCGCTATTGGTTATTGGCCGGAGAGTTGTCTCGGTCATGTCTGCATGGTTCCCGAGCCCGTAGGGTCTACACACTTAAGGTTCGATGACGCTAGGGTTATAGGGAAAGTATGTACGCGGTTACCGAATGTTGTTCGGAGTCTCGGATGAGATCCTGGACGTCACGAGGAGTTCCGGAATGGTTCGGAGGTAAAGATTTATATATGGGAATTCCCGTTTTGCTCACCGGAAAAGTTTCGGGTGCTATCGGTAACGTACCGGGACCACCGGGAGGGTCCCGGGGGTCCACCAAATGGGGTCACCAGCCCTAGAAGGCTGCATGGGCCAAGTGTGGGAGGGGACCAGCCCAGTGGGCTGGTGCCCCCCCCACCAAGGCCCAAGGCGCGTGGAGAGTGGGAAGGGGGCAAACCCTAGGTCCAGATGGGCCTTAAGGCCCACCCTAGGGCACCCCCTCTCTTCCCCCCCTTTGCCGCAACCCTAGATGGGTTTTGGGGCTGCCGCTACCCCTAGGGAGGGAACCCTAGATGGGGGGCGTGGCTCCTCCCCTTCCCCTATATATACTTGAGGTATTGGGGGCTGCCCAACACATGATTTGATCTCCCTCTTGGCGCAGCCCTACCTCTCTCCCTCCTCGTCTCTCGTAGTGCTTAGCGAAGCCCTGCTGGAGTCTCGCGCTCCTCCACCATCACCACGCCGTCGTGCTGTTGCTGGACGGAGTCTTCCCCAACCTCTCCTTCTCTCCTTGCTGGATCAAGGCGTGGGAGACGTCACCGGGCTGTACGTGTGTTGAACGCGGAGGCGCCGTTGTTCGGCACTTAGATTGGAATCAACCGCGATCTGAATCACTGCGTGTACGACTCCACCAACCGCATTCTTGTAACGCTTCCGCATTGCGATCTTCAAGGATATGAAGATGCACTCCTCTCTCTCGTTGCTAGTCTCTCCATAGATTGATCTTGGTGACACGTAGGAAAATTTTGAATTATTGCTACGTTCCCCAACAAAAGCGACGGCATGGCGATGCTGGCAAAGGTTGGCTTGCTGAGGCAAAGCCCTCGGTCCAGCTAACGTGATGGAGCTGGTCGGCTGGTGACGTTGAAGTCTCCGGAGTAGGTTGATGAAGAGATGGCGAAGCCCCTGGTCCAGCCGAGATGTCGAAGCCTCGATGTCAGCCGATGAGTCGAAGTAGGTCGACGTGATGGGCACCGGCTTGAAGGAGCAACAGTGCGGACCTGCCGATGCAGCTCGTGACGTGGTCAATGCCGGCTTGATGAAGTGACCGTGCAGCGATACCGGTGTGCCCGCTCCGTGTAATCCGTGGGGAGGCGATGTTCGTGATGATTTATCCTTCACGATGTTGAACTCCTGTTCGGCTCGCCGAGATGATGATCCGAAGAAATTGAGCTCGGCTTAACAAAGTGACGATGTGTCTAGCGCAGGTTGGTAGCCGTGGAGCAATATTACCGGACTGGTTTAACACCAGCATGATGGTGAAAATCATGTTCAAAAGATTTTAAAGTTAGTGGGATGTGTTTGGGAACAAAACACAATACCCCATACAAAACTTCCTTCAAAAAGGATGTCCGAAATCCCGTTCATAAAAAAGACGAACTCGAATTGGATTCGTTTTTGCATAGAAAACAGATCCGAAAAGTGATGCACTAATCGGAAGGTTCCCGAAGTTTGGACGGTCGGATCGAGCTGAAAGTTTGAGGGGTGGTAGATATAGGAATTCTGCATCCGATCAACGGTTGGATCTTCCAAAAGACGTCCGAGCTAGAAGATGGACACCACACCCTAAACTCGTCCAGATTCCCGTCCAAATTTGACACGGCTCCGGTATATCGCAGATTGCCAGAGATTCCTCCAACGGAACTCGACGAATTTTTCCAGGGTTGTCGTAGACTCAATTCTGCACAATTACACCGAAGCAATTGTTAAAAAGACACTTGAGGAGGCGGTGGCGGATACGAGTTCGCTGTCCAGAAAAACAGCACGGTCGCCCGAGGGCAATGTTGATGTTGAGCCCCCGGGCTCCCTGGATGATTCCTCCATGATCTTGATAGTGATCAGGTTGATGTTGATGAAGGCCCTCATCCGAACATGACGATCGAAGGTAGGGCACAGTCCTTGGTCTAGCCAAGGTGACCGGCCGAGCCGGTGATGAACAAGCCGGCGTCGCAGTTGACCTGCGGGCGAGCCATTCATCCTTTTGTCGATCACACAGCGGAACTCTCAATGAAAGCACGAATGTCAGTGTCAAAACCGGCGGATATCGGGTAAGGGGTCCCGAACTGTGCGTCTAAGGTCGATGGTAACAGGAGACAGGGGACACGATGTTTACCCAGGTTTGGGCCCTCTTGATGGAGGCAATACCCTACTTCATGCTTGATTGATCTTGATGATATGAGTATTACAAGAGTTGAACTACCACGAGATCATAGAGACTAAACCCTAGAAGCTAGCCTATGGTATGATTGTTTGTATATGATCTATCGACTAGCCTGGCCTCGGTTTATATAATGCACCAGAGGCCTAGGATAACAAGAGTCCTAGTCGAATACGCCGGTGGGGAGGAGTCCTTGTCTTGACCACCAAATCTTGTTGAATCTTCCATGTATGCGGCAGCTGTCCAAACTGGCCCATGAGTATGCGGCCATGGGGGTCCTCGGCCCAATCTAATAGATCGGGAGATGATGTGGTGAGTACCCCCTAGTCCAGGACACCATCAGTCTCATAGGAGGTGAAGTCAGTATTCAGCTCTATCGTCGCTGAGTGTGCGGCCTCCATGGTGGGGTCTATCCACCCTTCCTCGGATGGCACGATCTGCTCCAGATTGAGGGCCGGAGTAGCCGCAGGTGTGATTTCCTGAACACCGTCCGACGGCAGGGCTAAGTCATGCTCGTCGTGACTGTGCGGCGCACCTGACATGGGCTCGAATCCGTCGAAGATCAAGTCTCCGCGGATGTCGGTAGTATAGTTCAAGCTTCCAAACCTAGCCTGATGGCCAGGGGCATAGCTCTCGATCTGCTCTAGATGGCCAAGCGAGTTGGCCCGCAGTACTGTCACGACCGGTTTTCCAATAAAAATATTTATTGAGAAACCAATCTTTTGAGTCCAGTATGAGAAAAATTCTCCTTACCGGTAAACAAATTCTTGATACAATAAGCCAGTAGCATAGAATATATTACAGGGTCGAGCTACGGTTGCTCAACCAAATTATTACAAGCACGCCAATAATTATACATAATGGCGGACATGACACAGTGGTGTGGAGGCATACTACTGACTCGAGGATAGGGTGGTGGTGGAAAAACACAGCGGGGAGTGAGATACATGACTCTAAAACTGGCATCTCATCGAGCGTCGAGGTGAGGCTCGATGAATTTATTTGGTAGCGGAAGCGGATATAATACAGTGACCAAATCCAGGGTCGCACGAGACTGACTGGGATTCCTCTAGGCGTCGGACTCGCTATCAAATTCTTCATCCATGAGATCGCCTTCGTCAGCATCTGGCCAAATCAACAAGCCAGGTGAGTACTTTGAAAGTACTCGCAAGACAGTTTGGACGTAAGATATAACAAATGCATGCATGGATGCGACATGATTAATTTTAACAGTGGCACATTAATTCATAAAAACAAGACAGGTAAAAAAAGGGGGGGTCGGCGGTAGTCCGCTCGAAAACCCAACAAAATAACTGTAAACCCAATCAGGGTCGGAAGCGACACCTCGATAGGAAGATAAATAAATAAATCACGCCGCAGTCGGGCGTCTAGGCGACACCACATAAAGGGCTTTTAAAAGAAATGCCACAGTCGGGCGTCTGGGCGACGCCTCATACAGGGCTTTAAAAGAAATGCCACAGTCGGGCGTCTGAGCGACGCCACATAAAGGGCTTTAAAAGAAATGCCGCAGTCGGGCGTCTGAGCGACGCCACATAAAGGGCTTTAAAAGAAATGCCACAGTCGGGCATCTGAGCGACGCCACATAAAGGGCTTTAAAAGAAATGCCACAGTCGGACGTCTGAGCGACATCGCAGAAAGGGCTTTCATTGAAAATAAAGTATAACAATGCCACAGTCGGACGTCTGAGCGACGTCACAGAAAGGGCTTTTACTGAAAGTAAGTAATAACAATACCACAGTCGGACGTCTGAGCGACATCACAGAAAGGGCTTTTATTCACAAGTAAATAATACTCATAATAAACATTCAATTCATGAAAATAAACGGGTTAGTCCATCCACAGGAATAATCATTTAACCGGACTTAGCACTCATGCGATTCACCGGAGTCTCTGTCATCAAAACTGGCACTTGTCAGGATAAGATAATACTGAACTTGGACATGGAATAGATGATTCAAGGAATATATGACTCTGCAGAGTTTGTACAAAAATTTCCCACAGCCAACGGATTTCCGTAGTCATGAAGGACTAGTTCCGTTTACGGTGTTTCAGAAGAAAACCCAGCTAACCAGTACACACCCATCATACCTCTCGATGCTAGGAATCACCCTAGACATCGTCCAAGAAAAACTTTTGAGACGGGGAGATCACAATCTCGAATAGCATGGGATCAAATTTATATACGCGCGCTCTAAGGGGTGCCCCCCTCTCGGTCCCAACCGGAAACACCCATGCCCCCTGACCAGATGACTGGCTTTAATCCAGGGCCATGGAACCATCATCACGGCCTCTCCTTTTTGGTGTGTACCAGGTAAGCGGTTTACAACTTACTACGCCATATTCCTTGCGGAAAACATGTGGTAGTACAGGGAAGGAAGAATGGAAGGAACTGGAATGATACGGGTTGACACTGAAGTCATATAGTCTGGCCTAAGACTCGCATGCTACAACACTGCCATCTTACCCATCCTCATGCCAACACATGGCCATGCATACTCACATCCATCCACTTATGGATTTTCGAAACTCACTTGCCTCATGTTGCATGTAACATGACATTTTATCGGTATACTCATCAACATGCCATGAAACTACTTAATGCAAACATGCCAAAACAATCATCATATCAAAAGTTCAAACATGCTTGCCTGGTTCAGAGTAGTCGGAGCTTAGCTTGGTGAAGTTTGCGGTCCCGTCACCTCCTTCGGTATCTACGGTATAAAGAAAATATATGCGCTATCATGAATACCGTGAGGTGCACAAAAATTATACCAAATATTTTTCAAATAAATATGATAAAAAACTAGACAAAAATCTGAAGAGGACAGAAAGAGAATCACTCAAAAATTCCTTTCTGTTAAAAAGTTATAAGGGTTTTAACCCAAGGACCCATCTGTAATGAAACAGAAAGTTCCCAGGGGCTAGCTTATAAAAACAGAAAACGCTTCGGTAGCAACTACGCCAGCCCAGAGGGAAAGCGTATTTGGCAGAAGGCGTTTTCAGAAAACGCTTCGCTTAGAAAGGACAGAGAGGCTGACGGCGGGTCCCGCCCGTCAGGTTTGAATGTTCAAACGGGGCGGCAGATTTCGCCGGTTCCCGAGAGCCACGGTGGTCGCCGGCGGCGATCCACGGCGAGGCAGGGGGATCGGAGGGTACCTCCGTGTTCAGGGCACCATTCCGCGTCGGTTGGTGGTGGTGGTGGTCGCCGGCGAGTACCACGTCGACGGCGAGCCTTGCTCCGGCGGACGGTGGTTCGGGTGATCGAGGGCCTCGTCGGAGAGAGCTGCGAAGATCAAATTGAGGAGGGGGTTAGGCTTCTGGTAGCTAGAGGGGGTAACTAACGGGGTTTGGGGTGCCGGAGACGGCCTCACTGGAGCGAATCGAGGTGGAGGCCGAGGCGGAACGGGGCGGCCGGAGTCGGGGGAGGAGACCTCCTCGAGGTCCTCCTGGTGGCTTGGCAGGGTCTTGGAGAGGTGCAGTGAAGGTGTGGGGCTCGTGAGCGAGCTCGGGGTACTTTTTATAGGCGATCCGAGGCGGTGGCCGTGAACGGGGATCTCCGGTGAAAGTTACGGCGGCGCAGAGCTTGGTCGGGGAGGTTTAGGGAGTTGGGCGTCATCGCGGAGGTCCACCGGTTCCATTTAGGTGCTAACCAGGCTTGGATTCGGTGCTTTGGGTGAGCTCGACAGAACGGGGCGGCGCGGGCCCGTCGGCGGCAGGGAGCACGTCCCGTGCTTGCCGGGCCATGGCGACGGTGCCACGGGCGTGCGCTGGCATGCATGAGCCACGCGTAGAGCTAGGGAGCAAAGGGCGGCGTGGAACGATGTTATGCCGCCATTCTTCTACTTGTCGGCCGCTACGGTGGTTCGGCCGCCGCAAGACACGCCGGCGCGGGTGGCTCAGGGCGCCACCGACGCCAGGAAGACGCCAAGCATGCGTCGGGGGTGCTGGCCAGGGAGAAGGGACCGCGTGCAACGCGCCAAGCGCACTGTGGACAGGTGACCGATCACTGACGAAGAAACGACGCTGCATCTCTGAACTTTCTGAATTTTTCTGAAAATGCAAAGGAACAGTGCAGCTCAGGTGTTCGACAGAATGTTTTTGGTATGAGGGAGGCTCTGCTTGAGCTGAAACTTGGTGGGGTGGCCTCTCATTGCACCAGGAGGCTGCCTTAATTTTTGTGGAATTTTTGGAGAAGTGTGGATATGAATTTCATCAAATTTGTCAAATCTGGACCAAACTTGCAGAGAGTAAAATTTGAAATTTTTGAAAAGAAGAAGAGTGGATCAAGATGGTTCTAAGTTGTGGGTACTAAAGACAATCCAGGGGAGTTGGTTTGAGGTGAAAATTCAAAGAAAATGAGGTACTTGCTTTGAAAATCACTTAGGCTCAAAATAATTGGCAGAAATGATTTGGGAGATAAAATAATTGAATTAAAATCCAAAACTTGCTTCGACTTGTTGAGATAGAGAAATTAGATTGTTCAAAGGTGGAGGGAGGGATTTTGAGAAGCTTTACTATAGGAGACATGGTAAAACCATGGGTGGTTTTCAAGATAAGAAAATCCTCAAAATTCATAGAGTTCTTTTTGTAAGAAGAATAATTTTCAAAAAATACATTTTGAGAAGGAAACCATCAGAGAAAGAGTTTTAAATGATCAAACACCATATTTTTGAAGAAGATATAAAAAAATCCTTGCCAAATGAAGTTTTTAAGAGGAAGGTTTTCTGGAAAATTTTAAATGGCCTCTTTTCAAAAACCACAAAGTTTTTGCTAAAAACCAAATAAAAATTTTGGAGTGTCACAACACCTACCCCCTTAGGAAAAATCTCGTCCCCGAGATTTCAGCTGATCCTTAAATAAGTATGGATGTTCTGTCCGAAGAAAATCCTCTCTTTCCCAAGTTGCTTCACTTTCGGTGTGATTGCTCCACTGGACTCTGAAAAACTTGATGGTTTTCTGTCGGGTTCTCCTTTCAGACTCCTCTAATATTTTTACTGGGCGTTCCCGATAAGTGAGGTCTGGCTGCACGTCAATGTTCTCATGGGATACTTGCTTCTCTGGTTTAATTACGCACTTCCTTAATTGAGAGACGTGGAACACGTCGTGAATGTCGGACAAGTCTTCGGGTAAGTCTAGCTGGTAGGCTACAGTGCCTCTTCGTGCCACTATGCAGAATGGTCCAATGAATCTTGGTGCTAACTTCCCTTTAATATTAAACCGTTGCAGTCCCCTCATAGGTGATACTCGTAGGTACACAAATTCACCGGGTTCAAAATTGACCCCACGATGTTTCTGATCGTAATAACTCTTCTGTCAGCTTTGAGCGGTCTTGAGTCGGTCCCTGATTAGCTTGACTTTTTCCTCGGCTTCTTTGAGCATGTCTGGGCCGAAGATACGGCTGTCTCCGGTCTCTGACCAATTTAGCGGGGTACGACACCTCCGTCCGTATAGGGCTTCAAAAGGTGTCATTCGCAGGCTGGCCTGGTAGCTGTTGTTGTATGCGAACTCGGCATATGGCAGACTTTCTTCCCAACTGGTTCCATAGGTGAGGACACATGCTCTCAGCATGTCTTCTAAAATTTGGTTTACGCGTTCAGTCTGTCCATCAGTCTGGGGATGGTAGGCTGTACTGAAGGCCAATTGAGTTCCCAGCGCCTGTTGTAAATGATCCCAGAATCTCGAGACAAATTGAGTGCCTCTGTCGGATATTATAGTCTTCGGGACTCCATGCAGACAAACTATATGGGAGAGATAAATCCTGGCAAGCTTCTGAGTGTTGCAGGTTGTCTTTACTGGAATAAAATGTGCCACCTTGGTTAATCTATCGGTGATGACCCATATGGCATCATTCCCGTGTCGTGAACGAGGTAGTCCGACAATAAAATCCATCCCTATTTCATCCCATTTCCACTCAGGTATTTTGTTTGGTTGCAGTAGTCCGGCTGGTTTTTGATGCTCAGCTTTTATGCGTTCACAAGAATCGCAACATGCAACGAATGTGGCTATGTCCCTCTTCATACCGTGCCACCAAAATCTTTCCTGAATATCCTTATACATTTTGGTTCCTCCAGGGTGGATTGAATATGGAGTGGTGTGTGCTTCAGCTAGGATTTGCTATCTGAGGTCCTCTATGTTTGGCACGCAGAGTCTGTCCCCGTACCGTAATATTCCATCATCGCCTATGACAAACTCCGAGGCCTTGCCCATACTCACCTTTCTTTTAATTCCTTCAATGCTGGGGTGACCAGGCTGAGCTTCTTTAATTCTCTCCACAAGGTCGGGCTTTATTTCCAAGTTTGATATGGTGCCTTCCGCGATCATTAACAAGTTGAGTTTGGCAAATTCTTGTTGGAATTCAGGTCTCAAGCTTTGCAGACTGTTTTCGTCGGAGCTGGGGTTCCAACTAAGAGCATCAACCACTACATTTGCTTTCCCTGGATGATAGTGGATACCAACATCATAATCCTTTACCAATTCCAACCAGCGTCGTTGCCGTAAGTTTAGTTCTGGCTATGTGAAAATATATTTGAGACTTTTATGGTCCGTGTATATTTCACATCGATTCCCAAGTAAGAAATGCCTCCATTCCTTAAATGCATGAATGACTGCTGCCATTTCTAAGTCATGAGTGGGATAATTTTCCTCATGCTTGTGGAGTTGTCGTGAAGCGTATGCGACAACCTTGCCTTCTTGCATCGACACGCACCCGAGACCTTTTCGGGAGGCGTCATAATACACCTCAAAGTTTTTGTGTATGTCTGGCACAATTAATACCGGTGCTATGGTTAATTTCCGTTTTAACTCTTGGAAACTTTTTTCGCAGGCTTCTGTCCATTCAAACTTCTTGTCCTTCTTGAGCAACTGCGTCATTGGCTTGGCTAGGGTGGAGAATCCTTCAATAAATCTGCGGTAATATCCTGCCATTCCCAAGAAACTTCGTACGTCCGTTACGCTGGCTGGTGCCTTCCAGTCAAGTATGGCCCTGACTTTCTCCGGGTTCACTGCGATACCGTCTTGGGTCAGCACGTGACCTAGAAAGCCTACTTGTCTTAGCCAAAATTCGCACTTGCTGAACTTGGCATACAATTGATGTTCCCTGAGTTCTCCTAGCACAATCCTGAGATGTTCCGCGTGCTCTTCTGGTGTTTTGGAGTATATCAGAATATCATCGATAAATACCATAACGAACTTGTCCATAAACTTCATAAATACTTTGTTCATGAGGTGAACAAAATATGCGGGGGCGTTTGTTAATCCAAAAGGCATAACTGTGAACTCATATAGTCCATATCTGGAGGTGAAGGCTGTTTTGGGGATATCTTCTGTTCGCACTTTTAATTGATGGTATCCTGACCTTAAGTCAATCTTTGAGAATACCTTGGCCTGAGCGAGCTGATCAAATAAATCATTTACCCGTGGCATCGGGTATTTGTTCTTGACTGTGACCATGTTAAGTGCTCGGTAGTCTATGCACAATCTTAGTGTTCCATCCTTCTTTTTGGCAAATAAAATTGGTGATCCCCAAGGTGAGGAGCTGGCTCGAATGTATCCCTTGTCCAGTAATTCCTTTATTTGTTTCTTCAACTCAATCAATTCGGATGGTGCCATTCTGTATGGTTTCTTGTATATGGGGGTGGTTCCTGGTGCTAGCTCAATGCTGAATTCTATTTCTCGGTCTGGTGGCATGCCTGGTAGTTCTTCGGGAAATACATATGGAAATTCACATACCACTGGAACCTTGCTTAACTCAGAAACTTCCACCTTATTCAATCTCGGCTGCCGGGGTATTTTTCTTTCCTTGGCTGATACTTTTATTGTCTTCCCGTGGTGGTGTGTGAGAATTACGGTCCGGTTGAAACAGTCAATAAAACCTTTGTTGGTGGTTAACCAGTCCATCCCTAGGATGACATCCAGTCCTTTATTTTCCAACACAATAAGATTGGCGTAAAATTTCAATCCTTCGAACTCAATAACCACATTCTGACAGTAACTCTGAGTAACTTGCTGAATCCCAGGGGACTTGATGATCATGGATTTTTCCAAGGGAAACATCGAAAAATTATTTTGCAAAGCAAAACTTTTCGAAATGAATGAGTGAGAAGCTCTAGAATCAAACAAAACCGTTGCAGGTATTGTGTTGACAGGAAATGTACCGAGTACGATATCCGGAGCGTTTTGTGCTTCTTCTTTGGTCAAGTGGTTTAGATGACCCTTCCTGTGGTTGTTGTTGGGGTTGAAATTGTTGCGCTTGGGCGTTGAATTATTTCCACCATTGTGTGGCTTCGGGGTCGAGTTCCTTGGCTTGGGGCACTATTTGGCATAGTGCCCTTCTTCTCCACAAGCGTAGCAAGTAACGCCTGGGCGATATGTGAACTCTTTGTCCCTTGCATGGAAATTCTTGGTTGGGCGTGAGATGTTTGTCGTAGGTTTGTGTGTCCCACCTTTCTGAAAATCTGTCCTGCTTCGGTGGTTGCGCGCAAGAGTAGTCTGGTCTCTTTTTCGCTTGCGTAAATCCTCCAAGCTACGTCTCTCATTTTCCAGAGTAATAGCTTTGTCCACTAGTGTCTTAAAATCTGGAAAAGTGTGAACGACCAGTTGGCATTTAAGCGCGGGCGCCAGACCGTCAAGGAATTTCTCCATCTTCTTGCTTTCAGTCATACGTTCTTCATTGGCCTAGCGGGACAATAGAGTAAATTGACCGTTGTATTCTGACACTGTCATGTTCCTTTGTTTGAGGTCATCAAACTCTCTCTTCTTGATTTTCATAATACTCTTGGGAATGTGTGCACCACGGAAACCTTCCTTGAAATCATCCCAGGTTATATCATTTTCGTTGGGGTGCATGTGCAGAAAATTCTCCCACCATGATGCAGCTACTCCTGTGAGATAGTGCGGAGCATATAGTACTTTCTCGAGATCTGAACATTTTGCAATAATTAATTTTCTCTCCATATCTCGAAGCCAATCCTCGGCTTCAAGAGGTTTGTCAGTATGAGAAAATGTTTGGGGACGTGTCTTCTGTAGCTTAGATAACTTGGAATGCTGCTGATACTGTCCATGGAGATTTCCCATGTTGATGACTTGGTTCATCATTTCCCGATGTTGTTGCTGACTCTGCTCATAAAGGCGGCACATTTGTGAAAGTGCCGATTCATTGCCCTGTTGGCTTGACTGTCCTTGTGTGAACTTGTTGCTGGGTTGTGTATCATAATTTTCCTCTGGTGGAGTTGGCATGGAACTAGTCCAAGGACGAGACATTTTTCACTCTGGGGATATATTTTGTAAAACCCTTAAGAAAAGCGAAAAGAGTCGCAAAAACGATTCCATAAATGCATAAAGCTGGCAAATAAAAATTAAATAACCAAGCTTACTTAAGAAAAACAAATTGATTTGCGCACGGAGAAGGACTGCTCATTACATATCTTACACGCGAGCGGTAATTATACAATACATCACTCAGGATATGCGTACATAATCCTGACATGTTATTTAGGCTAGTGCACTCCTCCAGATCCTACATGATGCGCAAACAAGCTACTTCTCACAACCTATGTACATATAAACATATCATACAAAGCGGTACATTGCATGGCGGCTAAGCGTACTCAGGCGGAGATGTTGACGATCTCCTTTGCCCTGCCGAGGGTGAGGCGTAGCGAGGCTGGGGACTCGACTTCCTCCTCGCTAATAGGCTCCATACGTGTAGTGTTGCGCTGAGTAGATGGAGCGGGTGCCAGAGGCGGAACAACACGAACAGGAGTGGGCGCGCAGGGTGGTGCAGTGCATGCTGGAGTGGGCGCAATAACTTGGTTGAACTCTTCGGTAGAAGGCAGGCGACGAGTAGGTGCATAAGATGCTGAGGACGAGACCAAAGTCAGTGGCAGTGCGGTGGGTAGGAGCTCCCTCCTGTTGGCAGCACAGCCATGAACTGAGTCCATGCGGGCAGCCACGAAGTCGTCCACCAGGTTGTCGAAGGCTACCTCCAGGGCCCGGAGATACTCAATGAGCATCTCAAAAGCCTCGTCTCGTTCTCCTCTAGGGCAGGAGAATGCGTAGTGACAGGTGTAGGGCACATGGCATGGAAGATAACGGTAACGACGAGTCTTCATCACGAGGAGGACATCCCTGAGATGAGCTATCGCCTCGCGGGCTGCCATCTGCATAGCATGCCTCTCCGTAGGCATGGCTCTTCCCAAGAACCGGAAGCGGCGTAACTCACCACGCCCTCCCTTGAACTGCACCGCGGCCTGGTGCATGGTCAGACTGTCGTTGACTCGGTGCTGGCAGAGTGTGAAGACTGGGCGCACAGATGGCCCCATCGCGACCTGAACGATGAAGGAAAGAAGCTTGACGAACCCATCGGGCACGTTGGCGAAGGTCTGAGACTCGCAGCTGTTGTCGGCCATCTACAAAAGTAGGCAAAGATTCTGCATGGTCAGATCATAAATTTATCCTGACTGACAGAAAATGACTACAATCAAGAAAATATGAAAAAGCTCAATCATGCTAATAACCAATTAGCGATCGCTCCTAGTGGCTTCCTAGAGTCGGCCTGGCTCTGATACCAAGCTTGTCACGACCGGTTTTCCAATAAAAATATTTATTGAGAAACCAACCTTTTGAGTCCAGTATGAGAAAAATTCTCCTTACCGGTAGACAAATTCTTGATACAATAAGCCAGTAGCATAGAATATATTACAGGGTCGAGCTACGGTTGCTCAACCAAATTATTACAAGCACGCCAATAATTATACATAATGGCGGACATGACACGGTGGTGTGGAGGCATACTACTGACTCGAGGATAGGGTGGTGGTGGAAAAACACAGCGGGGAGTGAGATACATGACTCTAAAACTAGCATCTCATCGAGCGTCGAGGTGAGGCTCGATGAATTTATTTGGTAGCGGAAGCGGATATAATACAGTGACCAAATCCAGGGTCGCACGAGACTGACTGGGATTCCTCTAGGCGTCGGACTCGCTATCAAATTCTTCATCCATGAGATCGCCTTCGTCAGCATCTGGCCAAATCAACAAGCCAGGTGAGTACTTTGAAAGTACTCGCAAGACAGTTTGGACGTAAGATATAACAAATGCATGCATGGATGCGACATGATTAATTTTAACAGTGGCACATTAATTCATAAAAACAAGACAGGTAAAAAAAAGGGGGGTCGGCGGTAGTCCGCTCGAAAACCCAACAAAATAACTGTAAACCCCATCAGGGTCGGAAGCGACACCTCGATAGGAAGATAAATAAATAAATCACGCCGTAGTCGGGCGTCTAGGCGACACCACATAAAGGGCTTTTAAAAGAAATTCCACAGTCGGGCGTCTGGGCGACGCCTCATACAGGGCTTTAAAAGAAATGCCACAGTCGGGCGTCTGAGCGACGCCACATAAAGGGCTTTAAAAGAAATGCCGCAGTCGGGCGTCTGAGCGACGCCACATATGCATGGATGCGACATGATTAATTTTAACAGTGGCACATTAATTTGTAAAAACAAGACAGGTAAAAAAAAGGGGGGTCGGCGGTAGTCCGCTCGAAAACCCAACAAAATAACTGTAAACCCAATCAGGGTCGGAAGCGACACCTCGATAGGAAGATAAATAAATAAATCACGCCGCAGTCGGGCGTCTGAGCGACACCACATAAAGGGCTTTCATTGAAAATAAAGTATAACAATGCCACAGTCGGACGTCTGAGCGATGCCACAGAAAGGGCTTTTACTGAAAGTAAGTAATAACAATACCATAGTCGGACGTCTGAGCGACATCACAGAAAGGGCTTTTATTCACAAGTAAATAATACTCATAATAAACATTCAATTCATGAAAATAAACGGGTTAGTCCATCCACAGGAATAATCATTTAACCGGACTTAGCACTCATGCGATTCACTGGAGTCTCTGTCATCAAAACTGGCACTTGTCAGGATAAGATAAATATTGAACTTGGACATGGAATAGATGATTCAAGTAATATATGACTCTGCAGAGTTTGTACAAAAATTTTCCACAGCCAACGGATTTCCGTAGTCATGAAGGACTAGTTCCATTTACGGTGTTTCAGAAGAAAACCCAGCTAACCAGTACACACCCATCATACCTCTCGATGCTAGGAATCAGCCTAGACATCGTCCAAGAAAAACTTTTGATACGGGGAGATCACAATCTCGAATAGCATGGGATCAAATTTATATACGCGCGCTCTAAGGGGTGCCCCCCTCTTGGTCCCAACCGGAAACACCCATGCCCCCTGACCGGATGACTGGCTTTAATCTAGGGCCATGGAACCATCATCACGGCCTCTCCTTTTTGGTGTGTACCAGGTAAGCGGTTTACAACTTACTACGCCATATTCCTTGCGGAAAACATGTGGTATTACAGGGAAGGAAGAATGGAAGGAACTGGAATGATACGGGTTGACACTAAAGTCATATAGTCTGCCTAAGACTGGCATGCTACAACACTGCCATCTTACCCATCCTCATGCCAACACATGGCCATGCATACTCACATCCATCCACTTATGGATTTTCGAAACTCACTTGCCTCATGTTGCATGTAACATGACATTTTATCGGTATACTCATCAACATGCCATGAAACTACTTAATGCAAACATGCCAAAACAATCATCATATCAAAAGTTCAAACATGCTTGCCTGGTTCAGAGTAGTCGGAGCTTAGCTCGGTGAAGTTTGCGGTCCCGTCACCTCCTTCGGTATCTACGGTATAAAGAAAATATACGTGCTATCGTGAATACCGTGAGGTACACAAAAATTATACCAAATATTTTTCAAATAAATATGATAAAAAAACTAGACAAAATCTGAAGAGGACAGAAAAAGAATCACTCAAAAATTCCTTTCTGTTAAAAAGTTATAAGGGTTTTAACCCAAGGACCCATCTGTAATGAAACAGAAAGTTCCCAGGGGCTAGCTTATAAAAATAGAAAACGCTTCAGTAGCAACTACGCCAGCCCAGAGGGAAAGCGTATTTGGCAGAAGGCGTTTTCAGAAAACGCTTCGCTTAGAAAGGACAGAGAGGCTGACGGCGGGTCCCGCCCGTCAGGTTTGAATGTTCAAACGGGGCGGCAGATTTCGCCGGTGCCCGAGAGCCGCGGTGGTCGCCGGCGGCGATCCACGGCGAGGCAGGGGGATCGGAGGGTACCTCCGTGTTCAGGGCACCATTCTGCGTCGGTTGGTGGTGGTGGTGGTCGCCGGCGAGTACCACATCGACGGCGAGCCTTGCTCCGGCGGACGGTGGTTCGGGTGATCGAGGGCCTCGTCGGAGAGAGCTGCGGAGATCAAATTGAGGAGGGGGTTAGGCTTCTGGTAGCTAGAGGGGGTAACTGACGGGGTTTGGGGCGCCGGAGACGGCCTCACCGGAGCGAATCGAGGTGGAGGCCGAGGCGGAACGGGGCGGCCGGAGCTGGGGGAGGAGACCTCCTCGAGGTCCTCCTGGTGGCTTGGCAGGGTCTTGGAGAGGTGCAGTGAAGGTGTGGGGCTCGTGAGCGAGCTCGGGGTCCTTTTTATAGGCGATCCGAGGCGGTGGCCGTGAACGGGGATCTCCGGTGAAAGTTACGGAGGCGCAGAGCTTGTTCGGGGAGGTTTAGGGAGTTGGGCGTCATCGCGGAGGTCCATCAGTTCCATTTTGGTGCTAACCAGGCTTGGATTCGGTGCTTTGGGCGAGCTCGACAGAACGGGGCGGCGCGGACCCGTCGGCGGCAGGGAGCACGTCCCGTGCTTGCCGGGCCACGGCGATGGTTCCACGGGCGTGCGCTGGCATGCATGAGCCACGCGTAGAGCTAGGGAGCAAAGGGCGGCGCGGAACGGCGTTATGCCGCCGTTCTTCTGCTTGTCGGCCGCTACGGTGGTTTGGCCGCCACAAGACACGCCGGCGCGGGCGGCTCGGGGCGCCACCGACGCCAGGAAGACGCCAAGCATGCGTGCGGGGGTGCTGGCCAGGGAGAAGGGACCGCGTGCAACGCGCCAAGCGCACTGTGGACAGGTGACCGATCACTGACGAAGAAACGACGCTGCATCTCTGAACTTTCTGAATTTTTCTGAAAATGCAAAGGAACAGTGCAGCTCAGGTGTTCGACATAATGTTTTTGGTATGAGGGAGGCTCTGCTTGAGTTGAAACTTGGTGGGGTGGCCTCTCATTGCACCAGGAGGCTGCCTTAATTTTTGTGGAATTTTTGGAGAAGTGTGGATATGAATTTCATCAAATTTGTCAAATCTAGACCAAACTTGCAGAGAGTAAAATTTGAAATTTTTGAAAAGAAGAAGAGTGGATCAAGATGGTTCTAAGTTGTGGGTACTAAAGACAATCCAGGGGAGTTGGTTTGAGGTGAAAATTCAAAGAAAATGAGGTACTTGCTTTGAAAATCACTTAGGCTCAAAATAATTGGCAGAAATGATTTGGGAGATAAAATAATTGAATTAAAATCCAAAACTTGCTTGGACTTGTTGAGATAGAGAAATTAGATAGTTCAAAGGTGGAGGGAGGGATTTTGAGAAGCTTTACTATAGGAGACATGGTAAAACCATGGGTGGTTTTCAAGATAAGAAAATCCTCAAAATTCACAGAGTTCTTTTTGTAAGAAGAATAATTTTCAAAAAATACATTTTGAGAAGGAAACCATCAGAAAAAGAGTTTTAAATGATCAAACACCATATTTTTGAAGAAGATATAAAAAAATCCTTGCCAAATGAAGTTTTTAAGAGGAAGGTTTTCTGGAAAATTTTAAATGGCCTCTTTTCAAAAACCACAAAGTTTTTGCTAAAAACCAAATAAAATTTTTGGAGTGTCACAAGTACGAAGCCGCCGAATACGAAGATCTGTCCGGGGAGAAAAACCTCACCCTGGATGGCATCGTTGCCGATGATCGAAGGAGCCATCAAACCTTTATCGTGACGACACAGTGGAACTCTCAATGAAAGCACCAATGTCGGTGTCAAAACTGGCGGATCTCGGGTAGGGGGTCCCGAACTGTGCGTCTAAGGTTGATGGTAACAGGAGGCGGGGGACACAATGTTTACCCAGGTTCGGGCCCTCTCGATGGAGGTAATACCCTACTTCCTGCTTGACTGATCTTGATGATATGAGTATTACAAGAGTTGATCTACCACGAGATCGTAGAGGCTAAACCCTAGAAGCTAGCCTATGATTATGATTGTTGTTGTCCTATGGACTAAACCCTCCGGTTTATATAGACACCGGAGGAGGCTAGGGTTACACAGAGTCGGTTACAGAGAAGGAGATCTACATATCTGAATCGCCAAGCTTGCCTTCCATGCAAAGGAGAGTCCCACGCGGACACGAGACGAAGCCTCAATCTTGTATCTTCATAGTCCAACAGTCCGGCCAAAGTATATAGTTTGGTTGTCCGAGGACCCCCTAATCCAGGACTCCCTCACCCACCAGGTGGGCACAACACACCTGGATGCGCCAGGGAGCCCAGGCGTGCCTTGGTGGGTTATGCCCTCCTCGGCCCACCTCCGGTACCCCTCTTCTGTTATATAAGTCATTTTGACCTAGAAAAAAATAAGGAGAGGACTTTCGGGATGAAGCGCCGCCATCTCGAGGCGGAACTTGGGCAGGAGCACTTTTGCCCTCTAGCGAAGCGATTCCGCCGGGGGAACTTCCCTCTCGGAGGGGGAAATCATCGTCATCATCATCACCAACAACTCTCCCATCTTGGGGAGGGCAATCTCCATCAACATCTTCAACAACATCATCTCCTCTCAAACCCTAGTTCATCTGTTGTGTTCAATCTTTGTACCGGAACTATAGATTGGTACTTGTGGGTGACTAGTAGTGTTGATTACATCTTGTAGTTGATTACTATATGGTTTATTTGGTGGAAGATTATACGTTCAGATCCATTATGCTATTTAACACCCCTATGATCTTGAGCATGATTATCATTTGTGAGTAGTTACTTTTGTTCTTGAGGTCACGGGAGAATCTTGTTGCAAGTAATCATGTGAAATTGATATGTGTTCGATATTTTGATGGTATGTATGTTGTGATTCCCTTAGTGGTTTCATATGAACATCAACTACATGACACTTCACCATATTTAGGCCTAAGGGAATGCATTGTGGAGTAGTTATTAGATGATGGGTTGCGAAAGTGACATAAGCTTAAACCCTAGTTTATGCGCTATTCCGTAAGGGACTGATTTGGATCCAACAGTTTAATGCTATGGTTAGAATTTATTCTTAATACTTTTCTTGTAGTTGTGGATGCTTGCGAGGGGGTTGATCATAAGTAGGTGGTTTGTTCAAGTAAGAACGACACCTAAGCACCGCTCCACTCACATATCAAATTATCAAAGTAGCAAACACAAATCAAACCAACATGATGAAAGTGACTAGATGAAATTCCCGTGTACCCTCAAGAACGCTTTGCTTACATAAGAGACCGTTTTGTCATGTCCTTTGACTCAAAAGGATTGGGCTACCTTCCTGCACTTTTGTTACTGTTACCGTTACTTGCTCGTTACAAATTATCTTGCTATCAAACTACTCGTTACTTATAATTTCAGTGCTTGCAGAGAATACCTTGCTGAAAGCCACTTGTCATTTCCTTCTGCTCCTCGTTGGGTTTGACACTCTTACTTATCGAAAGTACTACAATTGATCCCATATAATTGTGGGTCATCAAGGCTCTTTTTTGGCGCCGATTCCGGGGAGTGAAGCGCTCTTGGTAAGTGGAAATTGGTAAGGAAAAATTATTATTATGTGCTGAAATTTACTGTCACTTGTTACTATGGAAAACAATCCTTTGAGGGGGTTGTTCGGGGTATCTTCACCTCGACCGGAACCACAATTAGTCACCCCTCAACCTACTGCACCTACTGAAAATATTGGTTATGAAATTCCTTCATGTATGATAGAACAGCTGCTAGCTAATACTTATGCAGGAGATGGAACCGAACATCCTGATATGCACTTGATATATGTGGATGAAATTTGTGGATTATTTAAGCTTGCAGGTTTACCCAGAGATGAAGCTAATAAGAAGGTTTTCCCTTTATCTTTGAAGGTAAAAGCATTGGCATGGTATAGGCTATGCGATGATATTTGATCTTGGAATTGGAATCAATTGAAATTGGAGTTTCACCAAAAACAATTATCCTATGCATCTAGTTCATCGTGATCGGAATTACATATATAATTTTTGGCCTCGTGAAGGATAAAGTATTGCTCTAGCTTGGGGAGGCTTAAGTCAATGTTATATTAATGCCCCAATCATGAGCTCTCAAGAAAAAATATCATTCAGAATTTTTATGCTCGGCTTTCTCATGATGATCGATCCATGCTCGATACTTCTTGTACTAGTTCCTTTATGAAGAAGACTATTGAATTCAGGTGGGATATTTTAGAAAGAATTAAACGCAACTCTGAAGATTGGGAACTCGACGAAGGTAAAGAGTTAGGTATTAATCTTATGTATGATTGTGTTAAATCTTTTATGAATACCGATGCTTTTCAAAAGTTTAGCACTAAATATGGACTTGACTCTGAAATAGTAGCCTCCTTTTGTGAATCTTTTGCTACTCATGTTGATCTCCCTAAGGAGAAGTGGTTTAAGTAGGATCCACCTATTAAAGAAGAAATTAAATAACTGGTAATAGCTAAAGATGACACTATTATCTATAATGTTGATCCAGCTGTTCCTACTGCTTATATTGAAAAACCACCTTTCCCTGTTAGGATAAAGGAACATGCTAAAGTTTCAATTGTCATTAATAAAAGCTATATCAGAACACCTAAACCGTCTGAACAAATCAAGTTAGAACCTAGTGTTGCTATGGTTAAAGATCTCTTGGTAGAAAATATAGGGCATGTTATTTACTTCTGTGATGAAGCTGCTAGAATTGCCAAACCCGATGAAAAAGATAAACATGGACCTGTTGGCATGCCTATTGTCTCAGTCAAAATAGGAGATCACTGTTATCATGGCTTATGTGACATAGGTGCTAGTGTGAGTGCTATTCCTTTTACCTTATATCAAGAAATTATGAATGATATAGCACCCGCTGAAATAGAAGACATGGATGTTACTATTAAACTTGCTAATAGAGACACCATCACACCACTTGGGATTGTTAGAGATGTTGAAGTCTTGTGTTGGAAAATAAAATATCCTACTGATTTTCTTGTTCTTGGTTCCCCACAAGATGACTTTTTGTCCTATTATCTTTGGTAGACCATTCTTGAACACTGTTGGTGTCAAAACCGGTAGATCTCGGGTAGGGGGTCCCGAACTGTGCGTCTTAGGATCGAAGGTAACAGGAGACAGGGACACGATGTTTACCCAGGTTCGGGCCCTCTTAATGGAGGTAATACCCTACGTCCTGCTTGATTGACTTTGATGAGTATAGGGGTTACAAGAGTTGATCTACCTCGAGATCGTAATGGCTAAACCCTAGATGTCTAGCATGTATGATTATGATTGCCTCTACGGACTAAACCCTTCGGTTTATATACACACTGGAGGGGCCTAGGGTTGTACAGAGTCGGTTTACTAAGAAAGGAATCTTCATATCTGAACATTAAGCTTGCCATCCACGCAAAGGAGAGTCCCATCCGGACACCAGGAAAAGTCTTCTATCGTGTATCTTCGCGGCCCATTAGTCCGGCCCATATCACAGAGCCCGGACGCCCGAGGACCCCCTAATCCAGGACTCCCTCAGTAGCCCCTGAACCAGGCTTCAATGACGATGTGTCCGGCGCACAGATTGTCTTCGACATTGCAAGGCGGGTTCCTCCTCCGAATACTTTTTAAAGTAGTTGATCAACAAGAATCATGTCCAGATCTATTTAATGGATTAACCCTCCAACCATAAAGGCATAATACTTATAAGATAAATCCATTGGCAGCTTTTTCTGGCAAAACGTCACTGTCGGTGTCAAAACCGGCGGATCTCTGGTAGGGGGTCCTGAACTGTGCGTCTAGGCCGGATGGTAACAGGAGGCAGGGAACACTTTGTTTTACCTAGGTTGGGCCCTCTCGATGGAGGTAATACCCTACTCCTGCTTGATTAATATTGATGATATGGGTAGTACAAGAGTAGATCTACCACGAGATCAAGGAGGCTAAACCCTAGAAGCTAGCCTATGGTATGATTGTTGTGTATGGAGTTGATTGCCTACGGACTACAACCCTCCGGTTTATATAGACACCGGATAGGGTTAGGGTTACACAGAGCCGGTTACAATGGTAGGAGATCTTGAATATCCGCATCGCCAAGCTTGCCTTCCACGCCAAGGAAAGTCCCATCCGGACACGGGAAGAGGTCTTCAATCTTGTGTTTTCATAGTCCAGGAGTCCGGCTGAAGGTATAGTCCCGCTACCCGAACACCCCCTAATCCAGGACTCCCTCAGTAGCCCCTGAACCAGGCTTCAATGACGACGAGTCCGGCGCGCAAATTGTCTTCGACATTGCAAGGCGGGTTCCTCCTCCAAGTCCTTCATAGAAGATTGTAAACACCAAGAGTAGTGTCCGGTTCTGCAAAATAAGCTTCCACATATTGCCATAGAGAGAATAATATTAACACAAATCAAATCTGCTAACGTATTTTGCAGTGCGCCATCATGCTACAGCCAAGTCCTTTACTCGAATCGTTTTTACTTTTCCTCCTCAGCATGTTTTGCAAGGCGGTTTCCTTGGCGCGTCTTGTCAAAGCAGAGATCGTGTGCCCCCCTTTTACGGGATTCTCATCAATACGGACGTGGGTAACCCAATCATGCCCGTTAGCATGTTTTCTCGATTAAAGGCGAGTCCCAAACGGTTACGGGGAGGGCTCCTAGTATTCAACCTCTTATAAAGAGACCAAGGCCTTACTCCTTTCTCCAATCTCAAACGAGTCCGCCCGTCGCCTCGAGTTCCAACACCCTAGGCTCCAGATTCCAGGCGCTTCGGACCTTCGACAATGACCGGTTCCGACCTTCAAGGCCGATGGATGCCCTCCTCCGTCACGGAGGAGGACGTGCTAAAGTTGAGAGAGGCTAAGTTCTTGACCGCCGAAATCCCGCATAGGTTGCCTGCTCAAAGGCAGGCTATTCCCAGTCCCCAGCCCGGTGAGAGCGTAGTGTTCATGTCTCACTTCCTTCGGGGGTTAGGCTTCCCGATGGATCCCTTTGTGAGGGGGCTGCTGTTTTATTACGGGCTGGAATTTCATGACTTAGCCCCGGAGTCCATCCTCCACATTTCCTCATTCATCGTTGTGTGCGAAGCGTTCCTCCGTGTTACCCCTCACTTCGGATTATGGCTCAAGACTTTTGGAGTGGAGCCGAAGATGATTGAGGGACGGCACGCAGAGTGCGGAGGTGCTGTCATAAGTAAGAATGTCGATGCTCCATGGCCCGAGGGCTCCTTTCAAGAGGAGCTCGGCTTGTGGCAACGAGAGTGGTTCTACATCACCGCTCCCAGGAGCGCCAAGTGGGTGGCGCCTCCTGCCTTTCGCTCGGGTCCCCCACCACGGCTAGCGTCATGGGTCAACAAAGGATTAGATTGGGGGTTATCCAAAGACATGCCCCTGTTGCAGGGCCGCATTAGGGATCTCTTAGAAGGAGACCTCAACCTGGTCAAGGTGACGCAGGTCATGCTGATTCGCCGAATATTGCCCGGCAAACGTTGCCCCCTTCGCCTGTGGGAGTTTAATCCAGAGGGACCGCGAGCTCTCCAGAACTTTATGGGCGCAACGCCCGTGGAGATGTATAGACTGTTCTTTGGATCACAAAAGATGTTTTCGGATTTAATCGAGGACGCAGGCCTAAGCTGCAATCACCCGGATACTCAAGTAAGCAACCTTGTGCCCGGACCTTCTATCCGTATAATTGTCATAAACTTGCCCCTAAAAGAGTCGTCCTTTTAAACAGGAGTGGATAGCGAAGGCAAAGCTGATCAGGTGTCTGGCTCCCCTCCCTGAAACCAGGCCGGATCCCGTGCTGGTCAGGATGCTAGAGATAATGCCTTTGGAGGGGGAGGGCAAGGAAGCTATGGCCTCCTCGAAGGAGGCTGCTCCGAAGGGAGGAACCGACAATTCCTCTCCTTAGGGGAAGAAGAGAGCCACCTCTGACGACCCGGAAACCATGGCTTCGAAACAGGGGAGAAAATCCTTCTCAAAGGGTCCGACGCCAGGGAGTTCCTCGGCCGGACTATGCCCTCAAGGGGGTCAGTCCTCCAGCGAGCCGTAAGTAGAGAGAGGTTTTCCTTTTGAGGGACGAGAGAAATCCTTGATTTATATCTGAGAAGATTAACCGAAATTTTACCTTGTAGCTCGGACCTCAGCCCTTCTCAGCAGAGCTCGTCTTCGGGGGATCTTCTTCTGGAGATGATGGAGAGCGGGACGCCTCCCTCCGCCATACCGCCTAGCGAGGCGGGCGACCCTGAGGTTTCGTCGCGGAGGGTTTCTCCGAATCCGGAAGGGACGGAAGATAGCTATGTGGCCCCCCAAGGCTCTCCGTGTCCGGCCTTCGAAAGAGGCCATAGGACAAGTCCGGCACCGTCTGGTGCTCGGCCGGAGGAGCTAAAGATTCTGCTAGGGCGAGCTTCTATCTCAGAGGAGCACCGTGCATTGATGGGCACGGTGATTGAAAGGATTTCATCCACAGAAAGCGGATTGCATGAGGCCATCAAAAGTTTACTGACGGGTTTTGAGGTACGTTAGATAATGTACACTTTTGTCAGTTGCGCATAAGTAAGATGCGCCCTGTGTAGATAGTAGCCCCTGAGACTCTGCGCGTTGTCAAGAAATGACGGCACGCAGAGGATCATAATCCCAGGTCTAAGATGTCGCCTTTGAATGTAGGTGGCGAGGTGTTCGGAATCAAGCGAACTGATGATGTGGTCGAACTAAAGCGGCAACTGGACGTGGCAGATGCTGACATCGCGCTTGTTAACAAGCGGCTTGATGAGGCTCAAGGTATGTAATTCTTCGGGCAGCATTAGGTAAGAGGAGCTTCATGCCAGTATCTTACAATGTGTGTGCTTGACGCAGATGGTACGACCGTCGTGGAGAATCTTAGGGCAGAACTTGCCCGAGCTAAGGAGCAAGCCAGAAAAAGCGATGCGGCTGCCGAGAAGGCCCTTGAAGAGCTGAGAGCCGAACAGGCTGCTCACTGCCGAAGCAAAGAAGAGATGGCCGAGATGGCTGAGAAGCTAAAGAGCGCTGCAGACCATTGCAAACTTCTTGAGAAAGAAGACCGGGCGAGACAGACGGACTTAGAGAAGGCCGTTGCTGATGCCAAGGACGCTCGCTCTGCGATGAGAGCTGCGAAGGAGGAGCTGCGTCAGGCCGAACAGATTGCGGCTGGAAAGCCCTTTATGCTGCGGAGGAAGTTTTGTGATCCGAAGTTTGCTCCGTTGGACCTGATGTGGAGTGTGGAGGACACCTATCTGGATTTGGCAGCAAGTGCTGCTGATGCGACCGAACACTTTCGAGATTTAAAAGATTGCGAAGTGGAAAAGCTTTTCTAGTCACAGTTCCACAATCCAGAGCGTCCACTTGCAGTGGATGATCATTTGGCTCAATGGGCCGAACTAAATAGGTTGTCTGGACTCGCCATGAAGTACGTCATGGGTCACCTGTGGCCGGGGAGTTCGGAGCCGAAGAGTTATTTCAGCTTGGTGCAGCAATTCCTTGACGCGGTGCTGCGTATAAATGCAATGAAGAGGTCAGCATGCATAGAGGGCGCTAGGATGGCTCTAGCCCGTGTTAAGACATACTGGGCAGAGATGGAGACCACCGTTGTTGCGTCCTGAGATTCGGACAAAAGCCGGGTACCCTCCAAGCACTATTTTCAGGAAGTTCTTGAAGGCGCTCGTGTAATAGAGACGCAGTGCCCGAAAGATGCTATGTTATGATAGCATATGTAATTATAAAGTAATGTTTTGGTAAACTGTAGTGGCCTTTTTTTATACTTGTGCCTCCAAGTATTGTGAACACCTTCTATTCGGCCATTTTATGATATATATATACAGAATTTGAAAGATGGCAGTCGTTGGCTTCAACCCCCACGCACATAGTGCGGGGGTGCTCGCAGAAGACGCATTTTCACACTTAACCCAACGTCTTGGTCCTACAAAGGAGGTGATAGCGCAGCGGGCCAGGCAACCGGACTATAATGCTTTAACACTTTCACTTAGCCATAGGAGTTTGACAGTGAGACTATTTAGGTAGCTCCTTGGTGGCAACTGCACTCGTCCGAGTTCGGGGCGCGTATGTGCCTGACCGGGAAGCAGCCCTTCGTTAAAGCGGAGGAATCCGATAGATTCCGATGGGTCATCGAGTGGCTGACTAGTCTCACGCTACATCATGACAGTCAGTTTTCGGCTTTCTCTACTGAGGTGCTCGCCCTGGCCAAACCGGGGGCACAATCGCAGTAGTTCTCCTGGTGCTACCTTAGCCGATAGAGCGGAACGTAAGGTAGCCGAACTCAGGAGCCAGGCAACCCAACATTTGACCAAAGACATGATTCGGAGCTGATGCATATAATGCCAAAACTCGCGACACCGAACACTCCCTAAGGTGTTCGGTCTTTATGAGCGTGGGCGAAACAACACTCCTTGTTAAAAAAGCCCCTAGTGTCCAGGTACGTGCAAAAATTCTGACGTGGCCACATGCCAAGACGCCAGCCTCCTCCTTGGTTATATCAGAAAGAAAAAACCAGGGGATGTGTAGCAACAAGAGACAGTAAAAAAGGTTTACGCAGGGTCTTAATCTAAAAAGAATCCTTTAGGACGGGTCCCTACTGCACATCTGCACCTGTGTCTCCGTTGTGCCGTATCCTGAACGGGCGCCGCACGACGTTCATCTGTAAAAGAGAGGAACTGAGTTGAAAACGGGTCGTGCCGAAAAAGTTTAAAATAAGCAAAGTATAAAGTAAGATATATAAGTTTGAGCTTTATTGTCTCGTGGAGCCCCTAGTGCGGGGGTATATGGCTTCTAGGCCTGCATCAATGATGATTTTGCACCGAACTCGTCTATCCGCGTTCGTGGTCTTGAGTGACCTATTTCGAAGTTTTTTGGCCGGTGAGGCCATTTTGCTATGGGGCTATTGAAGCGGCCGCACTGTCCTCCGCTTGGGGAGGCGCACTTTAGTGCTTCCCCTTCAAAGAGATGATGCCTCGTGGACCGGGCATCTTAAGCGTAAGAGATGCATAATGCGGTATTGCGTTAAAGCGAGCGAAAGCTTCACGTCCCAGTAGTGCTTGATAGCGACTTGACAACAGGACGATATGGAAGGTCAGCTTTTCGCGGCGGAGGTTATCGGTAGGGCCGAATGTGACTGTGAGCCAGGGAAAACCCGTACAGTGAGTGTCCGGACCAGGTATTACCCCTTGAAAGGAGGTTTTGCTGCGGCGGATTTTTGCTGGGTTTATCCCCATGTGCTGGATTGTATCCTGATATATCAGGTTTAGTCCACTGCCGCCGTCCATAAGGACTTTTGAAAATTGGAGCCCGCCAATTATTGGATCGAGTATCAAGGCAGTCCAGCCTACATTCTTGATATTTCTAGAATAATCTAGCTGATCGAAGATGATCGGTTTTGACAACTAGTGGCAGGACCCTTTGGGGATGGGCCGTGTGGTGCGTACCTTTACGGGCGCCGCACATTTTGTTATGTGAAGTGAGTTCACTGTTTTTACTTCTTGTGGGAAGTTCTTTTGTTTCCTGGTGCTCTGCTTTTGGGGTTCGTCCTCGTCTTCGCTTGGTGTGTCGAGCCCCTTGTGTTCGGCGTTGAGTCTGCCAGATTGTTTGAAAACCCAACAGTCTCTGTGGGTATGGTTAGCAGGCTTCCCGGGAGTACTGTGTATCTGACATATCCTATCCAGGATTTTATTTAGGTTGGATGGATCATCCCTATTATCCTGTGGGGGCGATTTTGCCTGATTTTGTCGTGAGCCTTTGAATCCGGCATTGACTGCCGTGCTCTTCAGACTTTTATCCTTAGTCCGGCGACGGTCCTTGTTGCGTCGCGGTTTTCTGTTTCCATCCCTAGTTTCGAATGTACTTGGGTCGCTGGGGCTGCACCTTGCCAACCAGCTGTCCTCCCCTGCACAAAAGCGGGTCATGAGGTTTGTTAGTGCGGCCATTATTCTTGGCTTTTCTTGGCCGGGGTGTCTAGCGAGCCATTCGTCTTGGACGTTATGCCTGAAAGCTGCTAAGGCTTCAGCGTCCGGACAGTCGACTATCTAATTCTTTTTAGTGAGGAATCTATTCCAGAACTACCGAGCTGATTCTCTGGGTTGTTGAGTTATGTGACTAAGATCGTCTGCATCCGGAGGGCGGACATAGGTCCCTTGAAAGTTTGCTCGGAAAGCATCCTCGAGCTCTTCCCAGCTTCCAATTGTGTTTTCTGGAAGGCTTTTAAGCCAATGTCGGGCTGGCCCTTTAAGCTTAAGGGGTAGATATTTTATGGCGTGGAGATCATCTCCTCTAGCCATGTGTATGTGGAGGATATAATCCTCGATCCAAACTCCAGGGTTTGTTGTTCCATCATATGCCTCTATGTTTACGGGTTTGAATCCCTCTGGAAATTCATAGTCCATGACCTCATCGGTGAAACATAGGGGGTGTGTGGCGCCCCTGTATTTGGGTGTGCCGGATTCTGATGATGGCTTCATAGCGTTGCTTACGAGAGCTTGCTTTCTTGGCCCATAAATGGACCTGACTGGGCCATGATGCGAATCCTTAATTGGGTTGCATGCCGATTTAAGTGCGGCGCCGTATGCCGCTTTATGGGGTCGTCTATCCGACCGTGTGGCTTTCTCATTTTTTGAATGCGAGGGCTCTTGGGCTTCTTCATCAAATTCAGGCAGTAGCTTTCTTTTCGGATAGCTTTTAGTGCGGCGACTGTCGCCGTATTTATCTGCGGTATTGATTACTTTGCTCCATCTAATCCGGAGTGCATCTTCCGCTGTTTTTAGCTTCCTCTTCTGCTTTTTTAGGCCGCGTGCACTTGCAACGAGCCTCTCGTGGAGATTCTTCTGCTCCATAGGTTTATCCAGCGTGAGGTCATCCGGAGTGTCGTTTTCGCCAGAGGCGGGATATTCGGTTTCTCTATCCGTGTTGCCCTGTTCGGATGGTTGCTCTAAGGCCTGCTCGTCGTCCACCGGCTCGTCCTGCTCTATGGCTGGGTTTTTGTCGAGGCGGGGCTTGGGTCGGTGTTTACGCCGACGCTTTGATTGTTTTTCGGGGGGTCGATCTCCCGTCCCATCCCCTTTTTCCTCTTTGTCGCTTCCTTTAGGGGTAAACACCATGTACACATCGTGAGATGAGGTGGCTGTCCAATGCCCTATGGGCGTTGGTTCGTCGGTATCTCCTGCATCGTCATCCATGCTGTCGATGTCTCCGGAGTCGAAGTTGAGCACGTCGTTTAAATTGTCGACAGTGGCTACCAAGTGGGTGGTGGGTGGTCTTTGAATTTCTTCATCGTCCGTATCCCATCTTCACTGACCGTAGTTTGGCCAGGGCTCTCCTGATAAGGAGAGAGACTTGAGAGAGTTCAGGATATCGCTACAATGCGAGTGCTGAAAAATGTCTGCGGCGGTGAAATCCATTATCGGCGCCCAATCAGATTCGATTGGCAGGGGCGCGGGGGGTTCGGAGTCCGGGGTGGAGTCCGGATCCTTGGAGTCACGGGTTGTGCAGAGTGCGGGGCTAGCGTTCGGCTCGATCGCTTTTGGGATCGCAGCCCCTGAGGTGACGTCCAACAGCTCATCCTCGATTGGTGCAGTAGGCTCCGAATCAATGGTCGGAACCGGTGCGTGTGCGGCCTCCAAAGCGCTGTTCGGCGGCACAGCTATATCATGCCCCTCGAAACAGTGCGGCGCGCTTGGCTGTGGCTCGAATCCGTCGAAGATCAAGTCCCCGCAGATGTCAGCCGTGTAGTTTAGGCTTCCAAACCTGACCTGATGGCCAGGGGCGTAGCTTTCGATCTGCTCAAGGTGGTCAAGCGAATCGGCCCGTAGTGGGAAGCCGCCGAAGACGAAGATCTGTCTGGGGAGAAAAGTCTCACCCGGGACTGTATCGTTTTTGATGATCGAAGGAGCCATCGGGCCTGAAGGCGAGGACACAGAGGAACTCTCAATGAAAGCACCAATGTCGGTGTCAAAACCGGCGGATCTCGGGTAGGGGGTCCCGAACTGTGCGTCTAGGCCGGATGGTAACAGGAGGCAGGGAACACTTTGTTTTACCCAGGTTCGGGCCCTCTCGATGGAGGTAACACCCTACTCCTGCTTGATTAATATTTATGATATGGGTAGTACAAGAGTAGATCTACCACGAGATCAAGGAGGCTAAACCCTAGAAGCTAGCCTATGGTATGATTGTTGTGTATGGAGTTGATTGCCTACGGACTACAACCCTCTGGTTTATATAGACACCGGATAGGGTTAGGGTTACACAGAGCCGGTTACAATGGTAGGAGATCTTGAATATCCGCATCGCCAAGCTTGCCTTCCACGCCAAGGAAAGTCCCATCCGGACACGGGAAGAGGTCTTCAATCTTGTATCTTCATAGTCCAGGAGTCCGGCTGAAGGTATAGTCCCGCTACCCGAACACCCCCTAATCCAGGACTCCCTCAGTCACGCTTAGCCCTGCCATCATTTCGAACCGTTTTTGGGCCTCCTGCCTTGCGTTTGAACATGCAACTTCTATTGACACATCTTGTCAAAACAGAGATCGTGTCCCCTTATTACGGGATCCTCATCAATACGAGTTTTGGTAATCTAACCGTGATGTTCGCACGACCCCTTGGGAATAGGCGATTTTTAAGGCTCGAGGGAGGGGGACGCTTGATATTCGCAGTCCATATAAGTGGATAAAATCCAACTCTTCTGTCCCACGCCTCATTCTCTCTCTGCCTCCCCATCCTTGAGCTCCAGTGCCCAAGTTCCAAACTTTTCTCCCCTCCGCAACTCTTCCGACCATGGCCGGATCTCAAGGCAAGTGGATGGCTTCCTCCATCACGGGGGAGGACATCAAGGAGCTGTGGGACGCGCGGTATCTGACCGCGGAAATCAAGCACAGCCTTCCCGATCCAGCGCAGGTCATCCCCACTTCGGGGCCCGGCGAGAGGGTGGTGTTCATCCCCCACTTCCTCTGCGGACTCGGATTTGCCCTCCACCCCTTTGTGAGGGGTCTCATGTTCTACTACGGGATGGATTTTCACGATCTGGCCCCAAATTCGTTCCTCCACATCTCGACGTTCATCGTCGTGTGTGAAGCCTTCCTCCACGTCCCTCCACACTTCGGCTTATGGCTCAAGATCTTCAACGTGAAGCCTAAGGTGGTTGATGCGCAACACGCGGACTGCGGAGGCGCCATGGTGAGCAAGCTCCCCAAAGTCAACTGGCCAAAGGGGGCCTTTGTGGACACCGTCAAGATATGGCAATAGAAATGGTTCTATATCACAGAACCCCGCATGCCTAAGTGGGCAGCCGCTCCAGCCTTCAGATCCGGACCCCCGCCGAGGCTTACATCCTGAACCGACAAGGGTCCGGACTGGGGGTCGCTCAACGAGGTGCTGCTGCTGTAGGAACACGTCCAAGGCATGATAATGAAGGACACTACCCTCGCTGACGTGATCCAAGTGATGCTAATCCGCCGAGTACTTCCCTGCCAGTGGCGGTCCCTCAAGATGTGGGAGTTCAATACGGAAGGGCCGCGGACCCTACAACGGTTCTACGGCACAACGCATAAGGGGATCTGGTAGCTTCTTTTTAAGAAGCAAAAATCATGGCCAAAGTCGTTGGACGACACCGGCTTTGACTGCAACCATTCGGCCTCTGAGGTAAATTCTAAAACCTCCGAACGCCCATTGGTTCGTCCATCCAAAGGAGAAGTATTGAGTAGTCCATTCCCAAATAGGTCTGGATCAAGAACACGGAGCAGATCTGGTGTCCGGCTCTGCTCCCCGAAAACCCAGCCGACCCTCTACTAATGAGGATGCTGGTCCCGGCGCCATACCAGGCACCGGTAAAGAAGGGCAAGAAGAAGAAGAAAGAGGAGGGCACTTTGGACGCAGCATCCAAAGAAGCTGAGGCCTGGTCCTCTCACGAGGGCGAAAACGACAAGGAGGAGGAGGAGGAAGAAGAAGATCCTTAGCAAGGGAAAGAAGAGAGCAGCCTCCGAAAGTTTATCCGGAGAGGGCGACATCCAAGAGGAACAAGATTACCCTCACCGATGACTCGGAGTCAGACGCCGAGGCCATCCCGAAGCACCATCGCCGAACCAAGCCCCAAGTTGACTCGTAAGTAGTCCGGGATTTTTCACATACATACAATCTCCATGAACTGTGATGATAAGTCTAAGTTCTATTTTTAGTCCGGCCCGCAATATCCGCCAGCTATCCTCATCCTCGGGGGATCTGCCGCCGGAGATGATGGAGAGCAAGTCGCCTCCACTAGCTTCCCCGTCGTCTAGGGCGGATGACACCGAGGTGTCGTCCCATAGGCTCTCCCGGGGCCTTGAAGAGACACGGGGGGTGGGCAACTTAACGGCGCCGGAGGGCAAGACCTCGGCTGCCAAAGGACTGGGGGGTACGGCCCCCTCAGAGACCAGTGACGGGGGCCCCAGTCAATCCAACTCCCAGCCGCATACTACTCCGGAGACCCATGTAACGCCCACGATGCGGCTATATCTCCCACGTGTCGAGGCACGACTTGGAGGCATAACCACATGGTGGTTTTGTCGCAAGAGGGGTAATCTTCACACAATACCATGTACTGAATAAGAAAGGGATAAAGAGTTGGCTTACAATCGCCACTTCACACAATACAAGTTAAACATACATCATCCAGAGTACAATCAAGGTCTGACTACAGAACCAAAATAAAGGAAGACAACCCCAAATGCTAGATCCTCGATTGTACCAACTGGGCTCCACTACTGATCATCAGGAAACGAAACATAGTAATGACCAAGTTCCTCGTCGGACTCTCAGTTGAGTTTGGTAGCATCATCTGCACTGGTATCATCGGCACTTGCAACTGTTTGGAAGTATCTGTGAGTCACGAGGACTCATCAATCTCACACCCACGAGATCAAGACTATTTAAGCCTATGGGTAGGAGGTGGTAATGAGGTGGAGTTGTAGCAAGCGCTAAGCAAATATGGTGGCTAACATACGCAAATAAGAGTAAGATGAGAAGCTACGCAGCGGTCGCAACACTAGAAGTGATCAAAAAGTGATCCTGAAACTACTTATGTCCAAGCATAACACAAGACCGTGTTCACTTCCCGGACTCTGCCGAAAGAGACCATCACGGCTACGCACACGGTTGATGCATTTTAGTTAAGTCAAGTGTCAAGTTCTGTACAACCAGATATTAACAAATTCCCATCTGCCACATAACCGCGGGCACGGCTCTCGAAAGTTTATCCCCTGCAGGGGTGTCCCAACTTAGCCCATCACAAGCTCTCACGATCAATGAAGGATACTCCTTCTCTCGAAAAGACCCGATTAGTCTCGGAATCCCGGTTACAAGACATTTAGATAATGGTAAAACAAGACCAGCAAAGCCGCATGACTGTGTCGACAAATCCCGATAGGAGCTGCACATATCTCGTTCTCAGGACACACCGGATGAGACATCCTACGAGTAAAACCAACCCTCAAGTTTCCCCGAGGTGGCCCCGTAGTCTACTCAGTTCGGACCAACACTTAGAGGAGCACTGGCCCCGGGGGTTAAAATAAAGATGACCCTCGGGCTCGCGAAAACCCAAGGGAAAGTTATAGGTTGTTAGGCAAATGTAAAACCAAGGTTGGGCCTTGCTGGAGGAGTTTTATTCAAAGCGAACTGTCAAGGGGGTCCCATAACCCCAACCATGTAAGGAACGCAAAATCAAGGAATATAACACCGGTATGATGGAAACTAAGGCGGCAAGAGTGGAACAAAACACCAGGCATAAGGACGAGTCTTCCACCCTTTACCAAGTATATAGATGCATTAATTAAAAAAAGAGATATTGTGATATCCCAACATAAACATGTTCCAACATGGAGCAATCTTCAACTTCACCTGCAACTAACAACGCTATAAGAGGGGCTGAGCAAAAGTGGTAACATAGCCAAACAACGGTTTGCTAGGAAGGTGGGTTAGAGGCTTGACATGGCAATATGGGAGGCATGATAAACAAGTGGTAGGTAGTGCAACATAACGATAGAGCGAACAACTAGCAAGCAAAGATAGAAGTGATATCTAGGGTAATGGTCATCTTGCCTGGGATCCCGCAAGGAAGAAGAACGAGTCCATGAAGAAGACAAACGGATGTAGACGAACGAATCCTCACAATTGCAATGTAACCGGAACTATCAAGGATAAGCGCAACCGGAAAGAAGCAAACGACATAGTAAACAACCATTACATAAACATGGCATGATGCAAAATCAAGTATGATGCATGTCCGGTTTAATGAGGCATGGCATGGCAAAGTGCAACAAACAACACTACAAATTAAGTGGAGCTCAATATGAAACGAGTTTCATATTGACGAAACGCCACGTTCAATTATTTAGTTCGCTCTTGTTTATGCTACTCATCAATATTAAATGTTGGTTAACATGGCAAGAGGTGGAACATAATAAAACTACCTATCTAGGCAATTTAAATGAGGCCGGAAATAACAAACAACAATTCCGGAAAATCCTCATATGCATATTTCTAATTTGGTACTGTTCTTCCTATAACACAATTTTAGAGTTGTTAAACATGCAAAGTAAGTGCACCATGGTAATCTATGCATTTTTGCACCCCATTTACATATAAAGTTTATTAAATTCGGAGCTACGATTAATTAGTTATGAAATCAATCATTTTAACATGGCATTTATGCAAAATTAAACAAGCAGCAGGTTTAAACATTTTAAACATGGATGACAGTTGGAAAATATGAAACTAGATGAAATTCTAAGCACTTTTCATATATAATGTTTTTACATGTGATGCACGGTTGGTGAGTTATGATATGCATGAAATGCAAGGGCTTTTCTACAAAACTGTAGTTCTCTGATTAGTCATCAAATTTGTTCATGAAAAAAAACAGTGACTCGGGACGAAACTGAGATCTGGCCCAACAGAAGAAAAAAAATGAAGGGGCGCTGGGGTGGCCTCACCATGGGCCTCGGCCCCGGCTGGTGGAGAGGCCCCGCGGGCCTGGCATGACCTTCGCGCTACTGGGCTGAAGCGGGTGAAGGGCGACGCGGTCGCCTAGGCACACTGGCGGTGCGGTCAACGCGAGGCAGGGCGCTGCTGGAGATGAACAGGGCTGGAGCGTTGCCTCCCTGGCGCGAGATGCAGAGGAGGTTAGTGAGCAGATGGGAGCAAGGGGAAATCCCTGGATCCAGCGAGGGAAATGGCCAGGACTGGCCTGAACGGGTCGGGGAAGAGCCAGACTTGCCCGAGATGGTGGCGGAGCAAGGACGAGGCGGCACTGGAAGCTCGCACGGGCGTCCATGGCGCAGGACGCGTGGCGGCAAAGGCGCAGGAGGCTGACAAGGTCCCGTACGGGCGGCTTCGCAGATCCAGTGAGGACGAACGGGTGACGGCGCGCACGTCGAGGATGCGACCAGGGATGGGGTTCCTACCCAATGAAGAGAGAGCAGAGAGATGAATCGCAGAAAGAATAAAAGTAAGTGGAGAGAGAGCAAGGGAGACGGGACGCGGCACGAGCCTACTGGAGGTGGTCGGCGGCGGCGAGGCGCGAGGTTACGAGTCGGAGGAGCTCGGGATCGGGGGGCTTTGGCGACGAGGAGAACTTGGCTGGTGGTGTCCACGAGCTCCAGTGGTAGTCGGATAGAGGCAAGGCGGTGGTGGCGAGATCCGGGCGCGGGGGGTTCCGTTCCTAGCACCGGAATGGAGGCGGGGCGCACCGGCGAGGAGAGGAGCGCTCGGGCGCTGCTGCTTCTTGGGGTGGAGCGCTGGGCAGGGGGCCGAGGAAGGAGGTGGCCGATGTGCCCGATGGTTGGATCGAAGGAATTGGGTGGCGGCTGAAACAGGAGGGAGGTGGTTGGCTGGTTGTGGATCCCAATGGAGAGAGTGGCGGCGGGGAGGGACAAACCTCTTAGGTTTTAGGGTTAGGCTAGATTAGGTATGAGGTATGAGATTGATCTATATATAGATAAAGGGGAGGGTTTGGATCTTCCGATTTAAATCGAACGATCGGTAATAAATAGGCTAGGGAGTCCAAATAAGAAAATGGAGATGTTTTAGGGATGTTTGGGGATGATCCGGACCCAACGGTAACGAAAGTCCGGTTCGGGTTCGGGGAAGTTTCGGACACGGGCGAGGGGTCGATGCACTGTGCAAAGAGGGGTTAGGCGAACGAGGTCAAGTGTGTGGTTGGACTGAGAATGGTCAAGGAAGATAAACGGTCTGACGACATGCCACGGAGACAAGGAGAAGCGGCGACTACCAACGACCACGAGTTTTATGGAAACATGCGGATGCAATGCGTATGATGTCATGATGAATGTAACAAACAAAAATAAAACACACGGCAACAAAAAAATAGCTGGAAGACTTGTGGAGCGCCGGTCTTGGGGCGTCACAACCCACACAGCTCCGGAGTCTAGTGAGCGACCCCTTGCAGGAGAGGGGGGAGCGGCGACCTCCGCTAATCCGGAGGAGCCAAATACCACGGCGGACGCACTGCAAAATGCATCCATCCTGGATGAGCACCGCATTCTAATGGGTACAGTGGCTGAGAAGATTCAGTCCGCCAAAAGCGGGCTGAACAAAGCCTTCACCATCCTGCTAGCAGGCTTCGAGGTACCCAATGTAATGTTTTCGATCATGTTGATGAGAAATATGCATGTTTATAAGTAGTAGCCCATGAGGCTCTGTTCGTTTTTTGGAAGAAAAGCGGGCAGAGGATCAATAACCAGTTGTCAGGTGGTAACATATTATGTTATTTGGTTTAAAACAGGCCTCTCTGTTAGCGGCGACTGCCTAGACCACGGAGGTTTCTGAACTCGAATATAAGCTGGCGTGAGCCGATGAGGACCTAGTCCTTGTTAACATGCGGCTCGACCAGGCGCGAGCTATAAGATACATCCTACTTTATGCATGTTTGTGTCCATTTTCTGTGGAAGCTCAAGAGCTGCAATATGCGTGTTTGTACAGATGCTGCCACTGCGGTTGAGACCCTCAGGGGTGAGCTTGCCCAATTCAAGGAGCGGGCGAGGGTAAGCAAGGCGGCCGCTGATAAGGCGGTTGCGGACTTAACGGCCGAACAGGCCGCTCGGCGCCGTTTCGAGGAACAGGTGACCGAGGTGGAGCAGGAGCTCAAGGACACCAGCCGCAAGTGCGAGTCCTTGGAAAAGGAAAATAAGGCGAAGGAAATCGAACTTGCCAAGGCCCTTCAAGACGCCAAGGAGGCATGGCCTGAATCCCGCGCAGCGCGCGAGGAAATCCATCAAGCCAGACAGATAGCGGCTGGTAAGCCCTTTCCTTTACAGGCTAAATTTGGGGATCGGAGGTATGCCTTGCTTAATCGACTGTGGAGTTCTCCAGGCGCATATGCGGATTTGCCGAAGAGTGCTGCGGATGCCGCCCAATTCTTCCGGGCCCAGGAGGAGTATGCGACGGAGAAGCTATTCTGGTCGTAGTTTGCAGGGCAGGAGCGTCCCGCACTGCTAAATGACCAGATGGCACAATGGGCGGAGCTGCATAAGATGTCTAGCGAGGCCATGAAGGACGTCATAGTCTGGTTGTGGCCGACCGAAGCCATTCTAGACAGCTACTTCGGCTTTGTGTGGCATCTTGTCGATGCGCTGCCCCAAATCGACGCCGTCAAGAGGTGGTCCTTCATAGAAGGAGCGCGAATGGCCTTCGCCCGTGTCAAGATGCATTGGGCGAAGTTGGAGGCCTAAAAGGTGGCAGTTGAGGGTCCGCCCGAAATCAAGGACCATCGCACACCGGAGCGCTATTTTGAGGACGTACTAAAAGGTGCCCGCCTTGTAGAAGGTCAATGCTCGAAGGATGTAGTGTTCGAGTGAATGAGTCCGAACTATTTGGGAGTTTGTATTATGAACTAAGGCTTTTGTAATATATTCATGCCTTTATTAAAAGTTTTATCCTCCTATGCGGCCGTTTTTATATCTGAGAGTTCCCAGTCGTCGGCTTCAACCCCCATGTAGATACTATTGGGTTGTTCGGAATTGCACATGACTGCACTTAACCCAACGTCTTGGTCCATGAAGGAGGTGTCAGTGCAGTGAACCAGGCAATCAGACTATGCGGTTTTATTGCTCTCACTTAGCCATATGAGTTTGATGATGGCTCTACAAAGTAGCCCCTAGTTTGTACGTGGCTATCCCAATGCGGATGCGTTGCATATGTGACCGGAAAAGGGTCCTTCGTGTAGTACGGAAAAAATCGCTAAAGATTTTAATAAGTCGCCGAGTGGCTAACCAGCTCTCGCCGCATCATGACAGTCAGTTTTCGGCTTTCTCTACTGAGGTGCTTAACTGGACGAACCAGAAACACAATCACAGTAGTTCTCCCTTTACTACCTTAGCCGATCAGACAGAATGTAAGGTAGCAAACACAGGAGCCAGGCAACCCAACTATTGACCAAAGACATGATTCAGAGCCGATGCATATAGTGCCGAGCTCGGGACGCCGAATTGTGCTATAAAGTTGTTCGGACTTTTTGTTTGGCAATGCATGTGTTGCCATATAGAGCCCTTGGCAATTTGTGCCGAGGTGTGTGCGTGAGACAACTGAAGAGACGGAATAAAGTCTATAAGTAAAGACGATACCGAAGAAGAATTTGGTTCACTGCAATCTAATTGATACGTCAAAACGTAATCTTATAGAGTGTATAATAATCACCAAGGCCATTTTATATGCCGGGGTGTAAGGGTATCTTTTGCCTTAGGGTTTTGGTGATGATGACAACACACATGGACTAATCGCGCACCATAGTTTTCTCAGGTATATACACTTTGTGTGGCACAAGACGGTTAGGCTTTCCCTCTATGCGGAAAAGATCGAAGATGGAGTTTCCGACGTTTTATTTCCTTTGATCGTAGGATATCCGTACTATTAAGAGGGAATCCACATCGGAAGGTATTGGGTGAATCCTTCACGTACACATTCTCTGCACCCACCATATACCCTCCCTTCCAGGAGAGAGAGGTTCCCCATCCTCTGTTTTGTGCAGTCCTGCTCTTGGCGGTTGTACCGCTTCATTAAGCGGTTGTACCGCTGGCCGGTAGTTCCGGTCTGACCACCGCCCCTAGTACCACTCAGGGGTGACTCCCTTCTGTACCGGGTGCGGTGGTAGACCGGTGGTGGAACGGTAGTTCTGATTTTTCTTGATAAACCGGTACTGCCGGTGTTCAGGGCGGTAGTACCGCCTCGGACCCCACCGCCAAGGAACTGATGGCCCAGCGGTAGTTCCGATCCAAACTCCGCCCCAACTACCGGCCTGAGGGGTTTACTTTCTGTATGTGGCCCAATAGTTGAGCGGTGGTTGTGCGGTACTTCCGTTTTGTTCCGATAAACCGGTACTACCGGGTGCGCCACCGGAAGTTCCGCTCCTATGTGTTTCTGCACATAACAGTTGGATCTTGGGGGGCTATTTAAGGAGGTGCTTCTCCTACCTCCCACCTACCTCTTGCATCTCTCTCTCCTCCATTACTGCCATTAAATCTCTCTTGCCTAATCTCTCTCTCTAGCCACTCAAACTCGTTGATTTGCTAGGGATTGAAGGAGGAGACCTATATCTACACTTCCACCAAAGGATATTTGATTCCCCCATACTTTCTTGTGTGGATTTTGTTACTCTTGGGTGCTTGGGCGCCCTAGATGGAAGAGGTCACTTCGGAGCCACATTCCATTGTGGTGAAGCTCCGGGGTTTCATTGGGAGCCTCCATTTAAGTTGTGGAGAGAGCCTCAACCTTGTTTGTAAAGGTCCGGTTGCCGCCTTCAAGGGCACCAATAGTGGAATCACGGCATCTCGCATTGTGTGAGGGCATGAGGAGAATACGGTGGCCCTAGTGGCTTCTTGGGGAGCATTGTGCCTCCACACCGCTCCAATAGAGACGTACTTCCCCTCAAAAGGAAGGAACTTCGGTAACACATCCTCATCTTCACCGGCTCCTCTCTTGGTTATCTCGTGCCTTTACTTGTGCAAGCTTATTTGTGTTATATCCCTTGCTTGCTTGTGTGCTTATTCTTGTTGCATCATATAGGTTGCTCACCTAGTTGCATATCTAGACAACCTACTTTGATGCAAAGTTTAATTTGGTAAAGAAAAGCTAAAAATTATTAGTTGCCTATTCACCCCCCCCCTCCCTTCTAGTCAACTATATCGATCCTTTCAATTGGTATCAGAGCCTCGTCTCTTTATTAAGGACTTTGCCATCCGAAGAGTATGGTTGACACCGTAGACGGTGTGTAGGAGCACTCCGGTGTGAATCCGGTCTCGTCTACGGTCGATGGGGGAACCGCGGTCTCTCATGAGGAATTCAATGTGGCTTTGGACACATTGAAAACCTCCATGACGACCGAGGTTGAAAGCATGTTTAATAAATTTATAGAAGGGCTTAAATTATCCACCGCACCGTTGAAAGTGGGTGATCCCACTAACAAGGTGACGGATGCTAACTCCAACAAGGGGGAAGCTACTAGTGAAAAGGCTCCTTCTTCTAGTGGTAAAAATGGCACTGGCATCTTTGCCCATGTGGAACCTCCACTTGTTTATGGTGGACTGATTCCTTCCACTCATTTGAAACATGCTGGTCCTCCCCCTAAGATTGTGAAAAATGAGGACTTTGATTCTTGGGTTTATCGTTTTAAGCGTCATTTAAATCATGTGAATGCTAATATTTGGAGAATCATTGAAGAAGTTTTCTATCCGCATGACTGAAGCAACTTCACCCCTAGAGAAGCCGCGAATAATCAATTCAATGAGAATGCTCTCTTCATCATTCAAGATGCAATTTCATCCGAAGATCTCCCTCATCTTCGGCCCTTCGCCATGGCTAAAGATGCATGGCATTGTGTTGTTTCCCTATACCGGGGAAGCGCAAGCATTAAACGCTCCAACTATGAAGTGGTACAAGATGAAGCCGATGAGTTTGCAATGAAAGAAGATGAAGAACCTCGTGAGCTTTATTGGAGAGTAACCAAACTCGTGGTCTCACTCCGAGATCATGGGAGCAAGGACATGGATGACAATTGGATCAAGCGCAAATTCCTCAAGGCAATGATACCTTACCACAAGGCCATGTCCTCCATCATTCGTCAAAGGCCGGACTTCCACACGTTGTCCTCAAGTGAAGTGTTGGATGAGTTTGTGGCTATGAGCATCTTGGACAAGACCGCCGACAATGCGGTGATACGTTCTCAAAGAGACAAGAAGCCCAACCTTGCATTGAAGGCCAAGTTAAGTGTGGAAGAAGAATAAGAAGAGGAAGAAGAGGAAAGCAATCCTGAAGATACAAAGTATGCCTATCATGAACACATGGCTCTTGCTTCAAGGCAATTTTGGAGCAAGAAGAACACAAGGCCCAACTTCAATAAGAACAACTCAAGTGGAGCGAAGGTCAAGCAATGAGTGAGGACTTGATATAATTGTGGCAATGTGAGCCACTTTGTTGCGTAATGTCCCTATGAGAAGAGGGGATACAATGGTGGCAAGCTCATCCGAAAGGACAAGGCCAAGTCTTTCCCCAACAAGAGAAACTTCACCAAGAATACTCCTCCCAAGGTGTTGGTGGTCCAAGAAGAGTACAATGAGGATGAGTATGATGATGATGAATATGAATATGGTGAGTCGGTTGCCATGGCCTCCATTGCCATTGCGACAACTCCACGGGTGTCTCTCTTCGACTCCCCCAATGAGAGCATCACCACCAAGTGCCTCATGGATAAAGCCACCAACAAGGTAACCCCCAACCTCAAAACTACCATCATTAATAATCCTTCTTTGACGGATTGCATTGATGAAGATGAGGGTTCTAGTGTGGAGGAGAATGAGTTTGAGTCTTTTATGAGTAAACTCAAGGGTAAATCCAAGAAGCACTTCGTTGCTCTCTTGGAACAACTTGGTGAAGCCAATAACATGATCGAGGCTCACGAAGATACCATCTCTAAGATGGAGGGGCATAGTCATGACTATGCCGATGAGATCTCGGATCTTTCCAATGCCCTTGAGGAAGAGCATGGTCTTCGTTTGGCTCTTGAGGAGTCACACAACAATGATCATGCTAAGTTAAAGAAAGATCTTGATCATGCTCTTGTTGTCTCTCATGTGCTAACCTCCGAGAAGGCCAAGCTTGGGGTTGATCTTGCTAGACTCAAAGAGGAGTTTGACTTACTTGACAAGGCTCACAAGGTCTTGAAGGGTGCTCATGCTAGCCTCAAAGAGTCCCATGATCAACTCCAAGTAAAGCTAACCAAGGAGAAAGTCACATTTCCTCATATGGTCTTGATTGATAATGCAAATGCCACTAACCCATGTTGTGAGCATGTGCATCTTGTTGAGGAGAATGCTAAGTTGAATGAGCAACTTGAGAAAGGGCTTGTGTCTTGCATACAAGGCGAGAAGAACCTCAACGACCTTTTGAGCAATCAAAAGGAAGTTGTGGCCAAGGAAGGGATTGGGTACGCGCCCAAGTCCAAGAACAAGAAGAAGAATGACAAGGCCAAATGACCTGCTCCTCTCAAGAAAACCTTTGTGAAGGATGTAGAGGGTTCTACTAAGGAGAATAAGAAGAACACCATGAAGGGTGGTGATGCCAAGAAGGGCAACACTTCCCTTCCCAACAAAGTCGGTGACTTCAACCCTTCTTATGTGTTATGCCGCTAGTGATGGACATGTTTATGCCATATTTGTTGGTTCTTATTATGAATACATTGAATGGTCTATTTGGGTTCCTAAGACCCTTATTACTAACATCAAAGGACCCATTACAAAATGGGTACCTAAAACCAAGCATTGATTTCTTGTAGGTGTTTGCTTCCGGTGGGGGATCATGGTTGCTCGATAGTGGAGAAACTAATCATATGACCGGAAGCAAGGACTTGGTGGTGGATGTTCAAAAGATTCCATCTATGCCCACCAATGTCGAGTGGGGTGATGCCTCGTCCTCTAAGGTATTGGGACTTGGCAAGGTAGTCATTTCTCATGATCTCACGATCGAGAAGGTCATGCTTGTTGAGTCCCTTGCATACAATTTACTTTCTGTTCGACAACTTGCACTCATGGGCTTTGCCACTTTCTTTGATGTTGATACCGTGGCCCTCTTGTGGAGCAAGACTCTTAAAGTAGCCTTTGTTGGGCATGTCGAGAACGGTCTCTAGGTGATTAACTTTTTGGAGCGACCCATTAAGATCGCGACATGCCTAATGGCTAAAGTTGATGTGGGATGGCTTTGGCATCGCCGTTTAGCCCATGTCAATATGAGATCTTTGCAAAGTCTTCTCAAGGGGGACCATGTCCGTGGACTAACAAATGTTAATTTTGCTAAAGATCGTGCTTGCAGTGCTTGTATCAAAGGAAAGCTACAGGAAAAGGCTCACCCTCCCACGACTATGATTTACTTGAAGAGGCCTTTGGAGCTCCTTCATTTGGATCTTTTTGGGCCTCCATCCTTTGATAGTCTTGGGGGTAGAAAGTATTGCTTGGTGATTGTGGATGGCTATTCAAGATACACTTGGGTATATTTCTTCAAGAGGAAGAGCGAGACCCAACAAACTGTCATTGACTTTGCAAATGAAGCCCAACATCAACACAATGCAAAGATCTTGACAATAAGAAGTGACAATGGCACCGAGTTCAAGAACTACACCTTGGATGAGTTTCTTAGTGATGAGGGGATCAAGCATCAATATTCCGCACCTTACACCCCTCAAAAAATGGCGTAGCGGAGAGGAAGAACCGGACGTTGATGGATGCGGCAAGGACCATGATGGCGGAGTTCAAGTCTCCATACAACTTTTGGGCCGAAGGCATCAACACCGCATGTCATGCATAAAATCGGCTCTATCTCCGCAAAGGCTTGAACAAGACTCCATATGAGATACTCACCGGTAACAAGCCCAACCTCAAGTACTTTAGGGTGTTCGGGTGTAAGTGTTTCATTCTCAAGAAAGGTGTACGTTTGTCTAAATTTGAGGCTAGAGCTTATGAGGGCATATTTGTTGGTTATGCTACAAACTCTCATGCTTACCGTGTCCTCAATAAGTCCACGGGACGTATTGAGGAGACATGTAACGTGGAGTTTGATGAGAATAATGGCTCCCAAGTGGAGGAGCACTTGTGATGTAGGTGATGAAATTCCTCCTCAAGCCATAAGAAGAATGGGAGTTGGTTTTATCCTACCCATTGAGGAACCCCTTGTGGCCGAAGGAGAAGGACAATGCTCCACTCAAGTGGAGCCATCACCAACCCAAGTCTCACACGCTTTCGAAGAACAAAGTGAAGGCCCTCAACCTCAAGAATAAGACCAAGGGCAAGATCAATCTCAAGATGGTGTTGAAACATCAAGTGATGCCCAAGGTCAAGTTCTCTCCTCTGAGCAAGTTCAAGATCAAGAACTTCCTCAAGATCAAGAACAATCTCACGACGGCGCTCAAGATGATCAAGTGACCGCTCCCCGACTCACCCCCGAGGAGGAATTGGAGCATCGTGCCGCCAAGATTGCATCCAAGCTCTCCACCAAGGGTCATCTCATGAAGAATGTGCTTGGAAGCATTCAAAAGGGGGTAAGCACTCATAGAAAATTGGCAAACTATTGTGAACATCACGCATTTGTCTCTTGTGTTGAAGCCCAAAAGGTCTATGAGGTGCTCGAAGATCCGGATTGGCTCAATGCCATGCATGAAGAACTCAACAACTTCGAGTACAACAAGGTGTGGAGATTGGTGCCAAGGCCAACGGGGAAACACAATGTCATTGGAACCAAGTGGATATTCAAGAACAAGCAAGATGCTCATGGGACCATAGTTCGCAACAAGGCAAGATTGGTAGCACAAGGCTACTCCCAAGTCGAGGGTATCGACTACGGTGAAACCTTTGCTCCCGTCGCTCGCCTTGAATCCATTCGTTTGTTGATTGCTTATGATTCCCATCATAACTTTAACTTACAACAAATGGAAGTGAAGAGTGCTTTTCTTAATGGTCCTTTTAATGAGTTGGTATATGTCAAGCAACCCCCCGGGTTCGAGGATCCCTACTTCCCCGATCATGTGTATCAACTCGATAAGGCACTCTATGGCCTTAAGCAAGCCCCACGTATGTGGTATGACCACCTTACCGAGTTGTTGCAAGATCGTGGATTTGAAGTTGGGCAAATTGATCCCACTCTTTTTACTAAGAAGGTCAAAGGGGAGTTGTTTGTGTGCCAACTATATGCTGATGATATTATATTTGGTTCCCCTAACAAAGCTTTCAATGAGGAATTTGCCGCTCTCAAGACCTCTAAGTTCAAGATGTCTTCGATGGGAGAGTTGAAGTTCTTCCTTGGATTCGAAGTCAAACAAAGAAGAGAAGGAACCTTCATCAACCAAGCCAAATATACTCAAGACATGCTAAAGAGATTCAAGCTAAGTGATGTCAAGCCGGCCTCCACTCCAATGCCCACCAAGTACCAACTTGACATTGATCCTAATGGTAAAGCGGTGGATCAAAAGGTATATCGCTCCATGATTGGCTCCTTGCTTTACCTTTATGCATCTAGACCGGATATCATGTTGGGTGTGGGAATTGGTGTACGGTTTCAGGCCGCACCTAAGGAAAGCCACTTTGTGGTGGTCAAGCGAATCTTTCGATATTTGGCTCATACCCCAAACTTTGGCTTATGGTACCCAAGAGGATCCAACTTCAAGCTTATGGGATATTCGGACTCCGATTGGGTGGGAGACAAAGTGGATAGGAAGTCCACTTCCGAAGGGTGCCAATTTCTTGGTTGCTCTTTGGTAAGTTGGTCTTCCAAGAAGCAAAGTTGTGTGTCTCTTGAGGGAGTCCTGGATTAGGGGGTCCTCGGACAGCCGGACTATATACTTTGGCCGGACTGTTGGACTATGAAGATACAAGATTGAAGACTTCGTCCCGTGTCCGGGTGGGACTCTCCTTTGCGTGGAAGGCAAGCTTGGCGATTCGGATATGTAGATCTCCTTCTCTGTAACTGACTCTGTGTAACCCTAGCCCCCTTCGGTGTCTATATAAACCGGAGGGTTTAGTCCATAGGACAACAACAATCATAATAATAGGCTAGCTTCTAGGGTTTAGCCTCTACGATCTCGTGGTAGATCAACTCTTGTAATACTCATATTATCAAGATCAATCAAGCAGGAAGTAGGGTATTACCTCCCTCAGGTCAGGTTTGGAAGCTTGAACTATACCACCGACATCCGCGGAGACTTGATCTTCGATGGATTTGAGCCCATGTCAGGTGCGCTGCACAGTCACGACGAGCATGACTTAGCCCTGCTGTCGGACGATGTTCGGGAGATCACACCTGCGGCTACTCCGGCCCTCAATCCGGAGCAGATCGTGCCATCCGAGGACGGTGGATGGACCCCGCCACAGAGGTCTCACACCCAGCGGCGATAGAGCCGAATACTAACTTCACCTCCTATGAAACCTGTGTCATCGCCCCCCTGGATTCATCCCCAGCCAGAGGCTCCGAACTGCTTGCGTCCATGCCTATCGAATCTGATTGGGCACCGACCATGGAGTTTACCTCCGCGGATATCTTTCAGCACTCGCCCTTGGGCGACGTGCTAAATTCATTGAGGTCTCTCTCCTTGTCAGGAGACCCTTGGCAGAACTATGTCCGGCTCGAGTGGGAAGCGGACGACGAAATTCGTTCCCCACCCACCACCCACTTAATAGCCACTGTCGACGACTTAACCGACATGTTTGATTTCGGCTCCGAAGACATCGACGGTATGGACGAAAATGCAGGAGAAGAACAGGAACCACCACCCACAGGGCGCTGGACAGCCACCTCATCATATGATATATAGATATATGGTGGACACCCCCAAAGAAAGCGATGGCAATAAGGCAATGGAGGATAATCCCCTCGAGAAGCAATCTAAGCACCGGCATCATCGGCGCCGCTCTAAGCCCCGCCATAGCAAAAGCAGCGATACCGGCACAAGAGACAATAACGCTGCGGATAGTGCCGAAGACGAAGACAATCCCCTCTAGCCAGGCTTTGAGCGAGAGGATGGGCAAGCCATCCCTAAGGAACAGGCGACAGACGGAGAATCAGAGGATGACAATTACATGCCCCTCTCCGAAGACGAGGTGAGCCTCGGCGACGAAGAATTCATTGTGCCTGAGGATCCCGTCGAGCAGGAGCACTTCAAGCACCGGCTTATAGCCACAACAAAAAGCCTGAAGAAAAAGCAGCAGCAGCTTCAAGCTGATCAAGATCTGCTAGCGGATAGATGGACCGAGGTCCTGGCAGCCGAGGAATACAAACTCGAGCGCCCAACCAAAAGTTACCCAGAGCGCAGGTTGCTACCCCAACTCGAGGAGGAAGCATTAAAGCCTACACTAGCAGCGTATGATGCGGCTGACCGGCCACCTCGTGGCCGAGACAAAGCGGCGTATTAGCCCGAAGTCCAGCCCGCACCCCGTCGCCAGTCAAACAAAAACACCAAGGCCCGGGGCTACACGCAGGACCTGCGAGACGTATTGGAAAACAAAGCAGCACATACAAGATCGATCTACGGATCATGGGGGCGCGCCCCAACGCGTGACGACGACCATCACGCCGGATATACTAAAAGCAAATCCGGCCGGGCTGAATACAGCAGATAATACTCGTATGAACTGCGTCGTGATATAGCCCGACACAGAGGCGTCGCACACCCCCTATGCTTCACCGACGAAGTAATGGATCACGAATTCCCAGAAGGGTTTAAACCCGTGAACATTGAATCATATGATGGTACAACAGACCCTGCGGTATGGATTGAAGATTTCCTCCTCCACATCCACATGGCCCGCGGTGACGATCTACATGTCATCAAGTACCTCCCACTAAAACTCAAAGGGCCGGCTCGGCACTGGCTGAATAGCCTGCCGGCAAACTCCATTGGCAGTTGGGAGAACTTGGAAGACGCATTCCTTGACAACTTCCAGGGCACTTATGTGCGACCACCGGATGTTGATGACTTGAGTCACATAACCCAACAGCCCGAGGAGTCAGCTAGGAAATTTTGGACTTGGTTCCTAACTAAAAAGAACCAAATTGTCGACTGTCCAGATGCCGAGGCCTTAGCGGCATTTAAGCATAACATCCGCGACGAGTGGCTCACCCGACACCTCGGCCAAGAGAAGCCAAAGTCCATGGCAGCCCTCACGACACTCATGACCCGCTTTTGTGTGGGCGAGGACAGTTGGCTGGCTCGCATCAACAACACATCAAGAAATCTTGGCAATTCAGATGCCAGAGATAGCAATGGAAAGCCATGTCGCAACAGACACAAGCGCCGCAACAATGGCGACAATGCCGAAGACACGGCAGTCAATGCCGGATTCAGTGGCACTAAGTCTGGTCAGCGGAAAAAGCCGTTCAAAAGAAGCAATCCGGGCCCGTCTAGTTTGGACCGCATACTCGATCGCTCGTGCCAAATTCATGGCACCCCCGATAAACCAGCCAACCACACCAACAGAGAATGCTAGGTGTTCAAACAGGTCGGCAAGTTGAATGCCGAAAAGAATGAAAAGGGGCTACATAGCGACGACGAGGAGGAGCCCCGGCCGCCGAACATAGGAGGACGGAAGAAATTTACTCCCCAAGTGAAAACGGTAAACATGATATACGCAACCCATATTCCCAAGTGGGAACGGAAGCGTGCACTAAGGGACGTCTATGCGATGGAGCCAGTCGCCCCAAAGTTCAACCCATGGTCTTCTTGTCCGATCACTTTCGATTGCAGGGACCACCCTACCAGTATCCGTCATGGCAGTTCTACCGCATTGGTCCTTGACCCCATCATTGACAGATTTCACCTCACTCGAGTCCTTATGGACGGTGGCAGCAGCCTAAACCTGCTCTATCAGGATACAGTGCGCAAAATGGGTATTGATCCCTCGAGGATCAAACCCACAAAAACCACCTTTAAAGGTGTCATACCAGGTGTAGAGGCATGTTGCACGGGCTCAATCACACTGGAAGTGGTCTTCGGATCTCCGGACAACTTCTGAAGTGAGGAGTTTATCTTCGATATCGTCCCCTTCCGCAGCGGCTATCACGCACTGCTCGGACGAACCGCATTCATCAGATTCAATGCGATACCGCATTATGCATACCTCAAGCTCAAAATGCCAGGACCTCGCAGGGTTATAACAGTTAATGGAAACACAGAACGCTAGCTCCGCACGGAGGAGCACACTGCGGCCTTCGCAGCAGAAGTACAAAGTAGCCTTCTGAGGCAAACCGCCAATTCGGAGATAAAGCCCCCGGACACCTTCAAGCGAGTCCGGAGTACCCTACAACAGGATCGCCCGGCACGTTCAGAGCTCGCCTAGCAACTCGTCCTCCGTCCTAGTCCCAGTCAAGCGGCGAAATTTGTGCCGCACGTACATAATTACGCACTAAAGATACCATGGGCATAGGCAGAGGCATGGCTATGGCACGGCCCACAATGCGGCTCAACCGCCTCAGGACCCGTATATCTTTACCATTTTCTTCCTTTCAGGACCCTATTCTCTGAAGGCCCTCTCCGATAGCCTGATTATCGGACCCATCACGGGAAGGAAACACCAAGGAAGCAAGAAGCTTTAACGTACAAGGGAATCCCCAGGTGGTCTCTGATAACGATCGCTATACCTATTTTACATACCCACACGCAGCTTGCCCTTGGATAGGACATGTGAAATAGTCCTATTTTTGCTTATTACACTACTTGTATACATACGCTTGGATGTATCATTTAAATAACAATGTATAGCGTTAGCTTATTATTGCATTTCTTCATCTTTTTTCCCTGTCTGCTTATTTACATCAAATTGCACCCGTACATTCTGGTACGTCCAGTGCGCCAGGGGCTTCAGTATACCCCATAACATGGCAAGAAAAGTCTGAACACTTTCGACAGTGCGGCACCCCGAACTTATAGCATTATATGCATCAGCTCTGAATCATGTCTTGGGTCAATAGTTGGGTTTTCCCAGCTCCCATGTTTTGGTACCTTACGTTCCGCTATATCGGCTAAGGTAGCACTGGGAGAACTACTGCGATTGTGTCCCGGTTCTTCCGGACGAGCACCTCAGTAGAGAAAGCCGAAAACTGACTGTCATGATGCGGCGAGAGCTGGTCGCTGTTCGAGAGGTCTCAAATCCTTAAAGATTTTTTCCGCTTCGGGCGAGGAATCGGCCTTGTCTGATTTAGGCGTATATAGCGCCCCAAGTTCGGCCTTCTGAATACTAGGGACTTCGCCAAAATTTAAAATTGTCGACTTCTATGGCTAAGTGAGAGTGATAAAGCTGTATAGTCCGATTGCCTTGTTCGCTGCGCTAAACACCTCCTTAAAGGACCAAAAAAAATTGGATAAAGAGTGTTTAAGATTTATCCTGAACACCTCAGTACTAGTTACATGGGGGCAGAAGGCGACGACTGGCCAACTCTCAGATCTTATAAACAGACGCGCAGAAGGTAATATTTCAAATCGACAATCGTTATATAGCGCACATGAACTCGTTTTCATATTACAGGATCACATGAGTACATTCATTCAAATATTACATCCTTAGCACATTCCTCCGCCACAAGGCGGGCACCCTTCAGGACACTTTCATAATACTTTTCGGGGTGGCGTTGCTCCTTGCCCTCCGGTGGCCCCTCCTTCACCAGCTTTCCGGCATCCATCTTCGCCCAGTGCACTTTCGCACGGGCAAAGGCCCTCCACGCACCTTCAATGCAGACGGACCGCTTTATGACTTCAAACCGTGGGTAGGCATTCACAAGCCGCTTTACCAGGTTGAAGTAGCTGCCAGGTAGGGGCTCGCCAGGCCACATCCGGACTATGAGACCCTTCATGGCCAGTTCGGCCGCCTTGTGAAGCTCGGCCAGTTGCTTCAGCTGGTCGCTCAAGGGCATCGGATGTTCGGTCCCAGCATATTGAGACCAAAACAACTTTTCCGTCGAGCTCCCTTCCTTGGCCCGGTAGAACTCCACGGCATCTGATACGCTGCGTGGTAGATCTGCGAACGCTCCGGAGAGCTCCAAATTCGGGTAAGTAAAAGGAAAGTCTCCTTCACATGCTTTCTTTGCATAATGAAGGCCTTACCCACCGCTATCTTCTTGACCATCTGAATCTCCTGGAGGGCCTTTTGGGCTTCGTCCTTGGCATTTTGTGCGTTCTTGAGGGCCATCGCAAGCTCGGACCCCTGCGTCTTAGAGTCACACTCCAAGGACTCGTATTTCTTGATGAAATTCTTGAGCTCTTGCTGAACCTCGACGACTCGGGCCTCTTGCTTCTCGCGCTCGATGCGCTCCTTGGCCACTCTCTCTTCAGCCTCGGACAGCGCCTTCTTTAGGCCCGCCACTTTGGTCGTGGCCCCTAGCAAAATTCATGATGATCCTATGATCTAATGACCACATTTTTCTTTATCAATATACAGATGGGGTATCACTTACCTTTGTTCTCTTCGAGCTGCCTCTTGGTAAGGCCGAGCTCTTCCTCGGACCACTCAAGGTCCCGCTTCAGTTTGGAGACCTCCGCAGTACGAGCAGCAGCGGCCAGCAGCGAAGCCTGCTTATTCACATAGACATGTTCTGATTAGACTCCTGTGATTGTTATTTGATCCTCTGTTTGGCCTTTCTTTGCGAACACCAAACAAAGCATCGGGGGCTACTGTCTATGTTGTGATATTTTCTCATAATTTTATTACTTACCTCAAAGCCTGTTAGGAGGCTGGCACAGGCTTCGGTCAATCCGCTTTTGGCGGACCGAACCTTCTCGACCATGGCACTCATGATGGTGCGGTGCTCTTCGTCAATGGAAGCGCCGCGAAGCGCTTCCAGCAAGTTGTCCGATGCCTCTGGATGGATAAAGGCCATCAGCACAGACGGCTCGCCCCCCTTTGCGAGGGGTCGCCTGACAGAATCCAGAACCACTAGAGGTTCCGGCGCAGTATCCGGCATCTGGAATGTCGCCTTGGGGCGCTTCCAGAATTATCTCCCCTTGGTCCGGTGCCCTGTGAGACAACACATCAATGTCGTCCGTGGGCCAGGGGGAGGTGGCTGTCGGGAGTGAATCACTGTTCATCACCAACTGGCCCAAAGACCCATCCGAAGAGGACACGTCGATGTGGGCTTTGGATGGACTGCACGATCGTGTTTGACATGATAAGAAGCCATAAAACAAAACATACCAGAACTATTATAGTATCCGGATACTTACGACTTCGCCAGGGGCTTGTCTCTGGGCAACCACTCCTTGTCGCTATAAGCGACTATTGTGGAGTGGTCCGGAAGGAGGGTCCTTCCCTTCTTGGACCCTTCGGCCTCCCCAGATGGGGCGGCCTTCCTTTTCTTGTCCCCCCCTGATTGGGGGGGAGAACTTTCCTCTTCCGCCTCCTCGTTTTCGTGGGAGGAGTGCGCCTCGGTGTTTTCGGACGATGAGTCCAATACAACCTTGCATTGGAGACCTTTCCTAGTCCCCGAGGCCTTCTTCTTGGCCTTCTTCTCCGGTGCCTCATAGGGCGCCGGAACCAGCATATCCATTAAGAGAGCCTTTGCTAGATCTTCGGGCAGTGGGGCCGGACAATCGATCTGCTCTGCTGTCGCTACCCAGTCCTGTTAAAATGGCATGGAGGCTCAGATCCCTCACATGATTATATTGGGGAAAGGAACATCTTGTGAGATATAAAGAGCTTACTGGATTGGCAGGGCGCTTTGCGCTAAGTCCGCGATCCTCGGTAAGGGGAGGAGGTACCTCGGTGGCCTTGAACAGCACCTTCCAGATGTCTTTGTGCATCATGTCAAAAAGCTCTCACAGCGTCTGGTGCTTGGCCGGGTCGAACTCCCACATATTGAATGTCCGTCTTTGACACGGAAGGATCCGGCGGAAGAGCATGACCTGGACCACGTTTACAAGCTTGATTTTCTTGCTTATCATATTTTTAACACAGCTCTAGAGTCCGGTCAGCTCCACCGATGAACCCCAGGATAGGCCCTTCTCTTTCCAGGAGGTGAGCAGCGTTGGGATGCCGGATCGAAATTCAGGGGCCGCCACCCAGTTGGTGTCGCGCGGCTCGGTGATGTAGAACCACCCCGATTGCCACCCCTTCACGGTCTCGACATAGGAGCCTTCAAGCCAAGTAACGTTGGGCATTTTTCCCACCATGGCGCATCCGCACTGCGCTTGCTGGTTGACCTCCACCTTTGGTTTCACGTTGAAGGTTTTCAGCCACAGGCTGAAGTGGGGCTTGATGCGGAGGAAGGCCTCGCACACAACGATAAACGCCGAGATGTTGAGGATGAAATTGGGGGCCAGATCATGGAAGTCCAGCCCGTAGTAGAACATGAGCCCGCGGACAAATGGGTGGAGGGGAAATCCCAGTCCGCAGACGAAGTGGGTGAGGAATACAACCCTCTCATGGGGTTCTGGAGTAGGGACGATCTGTCCCGCGTCTGGGAGCCGGTGCGTGATGTCTGCGGCCAGGTATCCGGCTTCCCGGAGCTTCGTAATGTCCTCCTCCGTAACAGAGGAGACCATCCACTTGCCTCCCGCTCCGGACATGTTTGGAATGGCTTTGCGGAGAAGATGAGAACTTGGGCGCTGGAGCTCGAGTGCGCGAGAATGGATGGGCAGGGGAAGAAGGAGGCATGGGTGAAAAAGAGGAATCCTTGTCCCTTTATAAAGGCGGTAGAAACTGTGTGCCTCCCCACTTGCCCCATGAAATCGCTTACTCCCCAAGCGCCGCGATTGATGGCACGGTTGGTTTACCCACACCCGTATTGATGAGAATCCCATGATAAGGGGAACACGATCTCTGCTTTGACAAGACATGCTAATAAAACTGCCTCGTAACACGTGTAGTGGCAGGCTGGGAAAACGGTTCGTAATAACCGGACCACGGCAGGATGTCACAATATGAAAAGTTGTGAGCAGATTAGATTTGTGGAATATTGTACTCTCTACGGTGGTATCTGGAATTTGTTTTGCAGAGCCAGACACGATCCTTGTGTTCAAAATCTTCTATGGAGTATCTGGAGAAGGAACCCGCCTTGCAATGCCGAAGACAATCTGCGCACCGGACTCATCGCCATTGAAGCCTGGTTCAGGGGCTACTGAGGGAGTCCTAGATTAGGGGGTCCTCAGATAGCTGGACTATATACTTTGGCCAGACTATTGGACTATGAAGATACAAGATTGAAGGCTTCGTCCCGTGTCCGGGTGGGACTCTCCTTTGCGTGGAAGGCAAGCTTGGCGATTCGGATATGTAGATCTCCTTCTATGTAACCGACTCTGTGTAACCCTAGCCCCCTCCGGTGTCTATATAAACCGAAGGGTTTAGTCTGTAGGACAACAACAATCATAATCATAGGGTAGCTTCTAGGGTTTAGCCTCTATGATCTCGTGGTAGATCAACTCTTGTAATACTCATATCAACAAGATCAATCAAGCAGGAAGTAGGGTATTACCTCCATTGAGAGGGCCCGAACCTGGGTAAACATTGTGTCCCCCGCCCTCCTGTTACCATCAGCCTTAGACGCACAGTTCAGGACCCCCTGCCCGAGATCCGCCGGTTTTGACACCGACATAACCGCCTCCGTGATGACAGCTCAAGGTCGTCCGCCCCAGGAGGCGGGGAGACAGGGGGAGGCATTTCGCTCTCGTCCATCGAAGTGGGGTATGTGGCCGCTGGGAGTTGTTGTGCACAAGTTCTTTGGATGAGGCAAACTTTAAAGGATTACGGTGTCACTTGTGACAAAGTGCCTCTTTGGTGTGATAATGAAAGTGCCATCAAGATTTCTCTCAACCCGGTGCAACACTTCAAGACGAAGCTTATTGAGATTCGGTACCACTTCATCCGGGATCACATTAGGCGAGGGGAGATCGAGCTCAACTACATCAACACTCATGATAACCTTGTAGATATTTTCACGAAGCCCTTGGATGAAGCAAGATTTGGCGAGTTAAGGCATGAGCTAAATATCATTGATTCAAGCAATGTTGCTTGAACCCTTGCACACCCCACCATACTCAACTTGTTATCTTGTTTAGGTGTAGGCATGGACATAGGGGGAGTGTTGTTCTCTCAATGAACTCTCTGTCAGGACCCCGACTCGATGTCACATCGATCTAGCCGGTAACACCTCATATCACTTTGCGGCCTCACGCACGGTATCCCCACGGGTGTCGCCTTACCTTTGCCCGGGACCGTTTGCGCCTCTTGGCTCACGTATATGATGGTGTCGCTAGCATCCATATGATAAGGAGCCCGGGCTGACATGACTAGTCGTAAACCCAAAGTGGCACAGACTTACAGGGACAGGCATCCATGACCCAGCTTCGAACGTGTCGGTCATCAACAAGTGGGTCCGGGCTGTAGCACTGGGCTAGCAGGACTCCGGTAAACCGGGCTGTAGCGGGCTAACAGGACTCCGGTACTCAAAGCGTGACATTTCCCCGAAGGGACAGACACAGGAACGAAGAAGGACACATGCCGGCCAGCCTAAGTGTTCCAGAGCAGTAGCAAGCTACCATGGCTCAGCGGTAACACTAGGAGACATTTCCCGGTAAGAGAGGCTACTAAAGATAAACAACTAGGTAGTCAGATCCCACACATACCAAGCATTTCAATCATACACACAATATGCTCGATATGTGCAAATACAACGAAGCATCACAACATGACTCTACGACACAAGTACTTTATTTAAGGCTCAAGGAGCCATACATAACATACACAAAGGTACGGGTCTCACGACCCAACATACAAGTCATACAGTCATACAAACCAGCAGCGGAAGTAACTTGTCTGAGTACAGACAACTAGTAAAATAAAAGAGGCTTGGAAAGCCTAGCTATACTACATGGTCCTTCACAAGCTCAGGGTCACCACCTGGGCCTTTAGCCTACTCGTTGATGTCAACGTCTACATAGAACCCATCAGAAGGGGTTGCAGCGTCTTCTGTAAAAATGTAAATTATAGCAACATGAGTACAAAGGTACTCAGCAAGACTTACATCAGATCCTACATACATGCATATTATCAAGAAGGGTTGGTGGAGTTATTGCAGCAAGCCAGCTTTGACTCTTGGCTAGGCTATCCTACGATACTCCAACTTGAAATGGTTTTGCGCACACGAGTCCACTACTCACCACTTCAATACACTACCGAGGATCCACCTCCGTCTTCCTACGGAAGAGCCATCCTCGGCACTCACACTTATCTTGAGGCTTTTAGTGGTTTCCATTTACTTGTCTATGAACTGTATAGGCAACCAAGTAGTCCTTTACCGCGGACGCGGCTATTCGAATAGATCATGATAACCCTGCAGGGGTGTACTTCTTCATACATGTTTCCACCACTTAGCGTCTGCACACGATATGTGCTCGGCAGACTTCAAGCGAAAGCCGACGTGGGTGTAGACCACGACCTACCTAAACACTTAAGCCTCTAGTCCAGGTTTATCGCCTATTCAGGTTCCATCCGCAGGGAGTCCGGCCGAGGTTTCCCATACGGCCCCGAACGATGTGAACAGGGTTCCCGAGATACCTAACGGGTATTCGGTACACCCGGCCACGTACCTACCGCATCACAGCCCACCCCTACGGTCAGCGCTGTCCACGGCCTCCAGTAGGCTACAAACACCAGAAACTACTTGCAACTCCTGGACAGAGAGCTAGGGTGAATAAGAAGTCGAGCGGGGTCATATCTCAGGGCCCAATGCATGGTAGTAACTGTATCTTAAATCACACATACAGATCTCAGTGCTTAAGGTCGGCTTCAATGAAACAACCCACCATGTACTCCTACATGGCCTCTCATCGATACCTTTACCAAATCGTGTTCACCACACCACTCTCATTACCGACATAAACATTTCACTCTAGCCCATCACCCAGATGAACCAGACCTGGCACAACTCTAAGCATAGCAGGCATAGCAAGGTAGGAACAACACATACATATGGCTCAATCAACTCCTACACATGCTAGTGGGTTTTATCTAGTTACTGTGGCAATGATAGGTCATGCAGAGGAAATGGGCTCAACTACCGCAGCACACAGCAGTTTGAAACGCGTTGTCTTAATGCAGTAAAAGAGAGCAGGAGCGAGAACATGGGATTGTATCGATATGATCAAATGGTTGGTTGCTTGCCTGATGGTTCGATGCACGGATACGGTTCTTCGTTAGGGTAATCACGGTACTCCTCGGAGGCAGAACCTGTCGTAAAGGACACCGATACACAACCATCACCAAACAATGTGCAACAATATGATGCATGCATGAAACATGGCAATATGAGTGTGTTGGGCTAATGCAACTAAAAACCAGAAGGGTTTGAACAAATTTGAATCAAAGATTCAAATTTCAAACTCAAACATGGCCTTTTAAAGTGCTTTTCCTTGTTCTGCTTAAAACATCAATTTAACTTGTTTGATCATGCATGAAAATAGTACAGATGGATAGATTGGATTTTTCTGATCATTTTTCATATATAATTTGTCTGATTTGGAGTTACAGAATAAAAGTTATGAATTTTTGAAGTTTAAATAATATTCTGGAATTTCCTGATTAAATTTAAATCCAGAAATATAATTATTGCGCCAACATGACGTCAGTGGTCAACTGCGGCTGGCTGAGGTCAAACCTGACATGTGGGGTCCACACGTCAGTGACAGGGGGGTTTAACAGGGTTAATTTAATCCTAATTAGTAATTAGTGGCGCTGGGGCCCACTGGTCAGTGTCAGGGGGGTTGACTAACAGTGATTAGCACTAATCTGACCACCTGGCCGACGGGGCCCACGCGTCAGTGACTCTGGGGGGGTCCTGCCGTGGTCAAGGTGGGTCAAACCCACCGGCGACATGACGCCGGCGAGGCCCGAGACGGTGGCGCGATGCGAAAACGCGCTACGGGGCACGGGCGAGGCCGTGCTTGGGCTCGTTGGAGAGCCCTTGCTCCCGCGCGTCGAATGGTGGTGGTGGCCGTGCCTGAGGTGGCCTGTACCGTCGACGGCGACGACCGTGGCGGCTGCCGGAGCTCGGTTGAGCTCGGGGTCGAGGCTACAACGGCTGCGGGGATGCGGGGTTGGCACCTACGGCTTCTACGCGGTGCGGTGAGGACGTGGGTGTGCTCGGTTGGGCGCTACGGTGACCGTGGCCACGACGGCGACATCGCCGGCGGCGTCGAGCTTCGGAGCTCAAGGGGGCGGCAGCTACAGGAGGCTAGGGACGACGGG
>NC_057806.1:138467679-138491381 GCF_018294505.1 Triticum aestivum
GCGCGCGCGCCGGCCACACTCCCCTCCCTCTGTCGAGGACGAAGACGACAGAGGAGGGAGGCGGGCTGGGCCGCCTGCTGGCTGGGCCGGCCAGCTGGCTGGGCTGCACAGGGAGGAGCCCAGGTAAGCTTCTCCCTTTTCTAATTATTTCTGTTTTCTAATTTCTGACATTTGTTTTGATTTAAAAAAAATATTAAATCATTTATTTACCTTATGCCAATTTTTGCAGGAGCTAGATATATTATTCCAGAGCTCCTTTATAATTGGCATAATATTTGGACATATATTAATATATATAACTAATATATTTCCAATGCAAATATTTATGCATTAATTCCAAATGCCCAAAATAAATACCTATGAGCTCTTAAAAATATTGGTTTGATTTTTATCTCTGTCCAATATTTTCAGAGAGCAACATGAGCATTTTCTTGGACCTTTTTGGAGAAATTTTTATTTGGATCATTTTCAAAAATGATTCTGAGGGTTTCACAAATCCCCATTTCAATTTAAATGGAAATTTAAATATGATGCACACAATCTGATGCATGACTAGCTAGGGTGTGACAACTCACCCCCACTCAAAAGAATCTCGTCCCGAGATTTAGGTTCCTCCGGGAAGAAGGCGGGATACTCAAGTCGAAGACGATCCTCCCTTTCCCAAGTTGCTTCATCCTTAGAATTGTGCGACCATTGAACTTTGAGAAACTTGATATTATGACGTCGGGTGGTACGTTCGGCCTGATCGAGGATACGAATGGGGTACTCTCGATATGTAAGATTATCTTGGAGATCAAGCGTTTCGTGGTCCACTCCACGGATAGGATCCGAGAAGCAACGCCTGAGTTGAGAAACGTGGAAGACATCGTGGACTCTGGAGAGGTGCGGAGGTAGTTCCAACTGGTAGGCAACTTCTCCTCGTTTGGCGAGGATGCGAAAAGGTCCAATGTAACAAGGAGCCAATTTGCCTTTGATACCGAAACGGTGGGTTCCCTTCAGAGGGGTGACCCGAAGATAAGCCTTCTCGTCAACCTCGAAAGTCATAGCCTTATGTTTTCGGTCATATTGACTCTTTTGACGAGATTGAGCTGTTTTCAACTTTTCACGAACGATACGAACTTGTTCTTCTGCTTCCTGAATCATATCCGGGCCAAAGAATTGTCTTTCCCCGGTCTCTGACCAGTTAAGGGGTGTTCGACACCGTCGTCCATAGAGAACTTCAAAAGGGGCTTTACCCAAGCTAGATTGATAGCTGTTGTTGTAAGCGAATTCGGCAAATGGAAGGCACTTCTCCCAGTCCATTCCGAATGAGATAACAGAGGCTCGAGGCATGTCTTCTAGAATCTGGTTGACGCGTTCCACTTGACCACTCGACTGAGGGTGGAAGGCGGTGCTAAAGGAGAGACGGGTTCCCATAGCATTTTGAAAACTTTCCCAAAATCGAGAGGTGAAAAGACTTCCTCGATCCGAGTTAATTTCCAAAGGAACACCATGAAGGGACACTATTCGGGAGATGTATAAGTCTGCCAGCTGACTAGCGGTTATACTCTCACGAACAGGTAGGAAATGGGCTACTTTGGAAAGACGATCGACCACGACGAAAATAGCATTATTCCCTCTCTTGGTCCTGGGAAAACCGGTAATGAAATCCATACCAATTTTATCCCATTTCCATTCAGGAATAGCTAAGGGTTGAAGGGTGCCAGCAGGCCGCTGATGCTCTGCTTTTACACGACGACAGACGTCGCAATTAGCAATATACTGAGCAATTTCTCTTTTCATACTAGTCCACCAGAACCTCTGGCGTAGGTCCTGATACATCTTAGTACTACCGGGATGAATGGTGAGAGGAGATTCATGAGCCTCCTTAAGGATCAACTGCCGTAGATGCTGGTTCTTGGGAACCACTAGACGGTTCTCAAAGTACACAACACCATGATCATTTGTGGAGAAACAACTAGCACCTCCGCTAGCAATGTTCTCTTTGATTTTAGATATTCCCTTATCTCGCTTTTGGGCAGAGATGATTTGATCCGTAAGAGTAGGTTTTGCTACCAAGGTGGAAAGAAAACCTTGAGGTACAATGTGAAGGTTAAGCTTCCGAAATTCCTCATGGAGAAGCGGTTGACTTTGTTGTAACATCAGGTTGTTACAATAAGATTTACGACTTAGCGCATCAGCCATGACGTTGGCTTTCCCTGGGGTGTAGGTTATTCCTAAGTCGAAGTCTGTGATCAATTCAACCCAACGTCTTTGCCTGAGATTCAGATCCGGTTGGGTGAAAATGTACGTCAGACTTTGGTGATCAGTGAATATTTCGCAACGATTTCTGAGGAGGTAATGCCGCCAGGTCTTAAGTGCATAGACTACGGCTGCAAGCTCTAGATCATGAGTAGGATAATTCTCCTCATGTGGGTGCAATTGCCGTGAAGCGTAGGCAATTACGTGTCGATCTTGCATGAGAATGCAACCTAGTCCTTGTCGCGAGGCGTCGCAGTAGATAACAAAGTCCTTGGAGAAGTCTGGCGGTACCAGTACGGGAGCAGAGGTCAGGCGTCTTTTCAGTTCCTGAAAACTGTGCTCACATTGTGGAGTCCACTCGAACTTCTTATCTTTCTTGAGGAGTTCGGTTAGAGGTTTAGCAACTTTGGAGAAGTTCTCGACGAAGCGACGACAATAACTCGCTAAGCCCAGAAAACTCCGAACTTGCTTGACCGATTCAGGTGGAGTCCAATTAAGGACGGCTTGAACTCGCTCAGGGTTAACAGCAATACCTTTACCAGATATTACATGACCCAGATAGGTCACTTCTGACAACCAGAATTCACATTTAGAAAATTTGGCATAAAGGCGATGCTCTCGAAGTTTCTTCAACACTAGCCTTAGATGTCCGGTATGTTCTTCCTCGTTCTTGGAGTAGATGAGTATATCATCGAGGTAAACTACGACGAATTTATCCAAATACTCCCTGAAGATTGAGTTCATTAACCGAGAAAAGGTGGCTGGAGCGTTGGTTAAACCGAAGGACATGACGGTGTACTCGTATTGGCCATAACGAGTAACAAAGGCCGTTTTAGGAATGTCCCCGTTTCTGATTTTGATTTGATGGTAGCCCAACCTCAAATCCATCTTGGAGAAGACTGAGGATCCAACGAGCTGATCATACAGGTCGTTGATCCTGGGAAGCGGATATTTGTTCTTGATTGTGACCAAATTGACAGGTCGGTAATCTACAACCATCCGGTCCGTACCATCCTTCTTCTTGACGAATAGGACGGGGCAAGCCCACGGAGATGAACTAGGGCGGATGAAACCCTTTTTCAAGGACTCATCGAGTTGTTTCTTAAGCTCGGCTAGTTCTAGGGGTGCCATCTTATAGGGTCTTCTAGCAATCGGAACGGTTCCTGGAATGAGGTCTATTACGAACTCAACATCCCTGTCAGGTGGAACACCTGGCAATTCCTCTGGGAAGACATCCGGGAAGTCACGGACTACCGGAATGTCCTCAAGGTCTGGCAAAGGGCTGGCGTTAAGAGAATATAATTGTCGCTTGGCCATTCGGGTCAAGACATTGACTATCTTCCCCGAAGGATGGGTGAGTTGAACAATCCTAGAGAAGCAATCAATTTGGGCATGATGAGCTGACATCCAGTCCATACCCAGAATAATATTAATATCTGAAGATTTAAGGGCTATCAAGGATGCAAGAAAAAAAAGTTTGTCGACTTGGATTTCATTTCCATAACTTACCCTAGAGGTCTGCCATCTAGACCCGGGAGTAGAAATTTCCATAGTGGATGGCATGTCACAGAATGCAACGTTATGCAAACGAGCATAATTTTCAGATATAAAAGAATGAGAGGCTCCTGTATCGAAAAGAACAGATGCCGGGTGGCAATTAACAAGAAGCGTACCGAGAACGACGTTGGGATCCTCTTGAGCTTCTTCGGCAGAGACACAGTTGACATGGCCACGTGAAGCGGTGACCGGCTTGGCGTGGAACACTTTCCCTGTCGGCTTGCCACGGCCAACAGCTTTGGCAGACTGGTTGGGGTTGGTCTGGGGACACTCACGCATATAGTGGCCAGATTCCCCACACTTGAAACAAGTCACGGAACTGGTACGTGGAGGAGCATTGTTGGTTGGACCCCCATAGGGCTTGGCCGGTGCAGACTGTTGAACAGGGCGAGGCGCCTGGAAAGATGGCCTCGGTGTGAACCTGGGTGGCAGGGCGGTGTTGGGTACCCACACGCGGCGCTTCTGAGGACCAGCACCGGATGAGGAACCCATGTCACGGCCATGCTTGCGTGTTGCGTCATAGTCAGTCTGACCAGTTTCAGCACTGATGGCTTTGTTGACAAGTTTCTGAAAAGATGTGCACTCATGCAGACGGAGGTCGCGGCGAAGCTCAGGACTAAGGCCCTTACGGAACCTTGCTTGCTTCTTGGCATCAGTAGACACTTCCTTAGTTGCATATCATGCGAGATTACCAAACTCCCTGCTGTAAGCATCCACAGAAAGTCGGCCTTGAATGAAACTGCAAAATTCTTCACGTTTACGGTCCATGAGACCCTCCGGAATGTGATGTTCACGGAAAGCCTCGCTGAATTCAGCCCAAGTAGTGACATGGCCCGCTGGGCGCATAGCTCCATAATTCTCCCACCATAGACTGGCGGGGCCTTCAAGATGATATGCAGCAAAGGTGACCTTGTCAGCCTCCGCTACCAGCGCGGAACGCAGTTTGTGAGAGATACTGCGAAGCCAGTCATCAGCGTCGAGAGGCTCGACGGAGTGGTGGAACGTGGGTGGATGTAATTTGATAAAATCACTGAGTGACACCACGTTAGTCCTCTGATGGTGTGCTGTGTTTTGTTCAATACGCTCCAACAAACGGTTGGTCTCCCGCTTGTTTCTCTCAGCTTCCATCATAACCTCGGCTAGTGAAGGAGGATGAGGCAAATTTGCATCCCTGGCTTCACTGCCTTCGGCCTGCTCTTGGGAAGCAGGGTTAGCGCGCGTGTTGACCATCCTAGGTAACAAGACAATGATTTAGTCAGGATGATAAAATTCCGACATAGGATATAAAATGTAAGGTATAACTCGAAATGCAAGATGATCATCCGTATGACATGGTAAATACAGAAACTGCTTCTTTATTCCATCGTCATACACACCATACCGGGTTTAGTACAAGACCAAACAAAGTACTATTACGGTGAAAAAAGGATTACATCTCATCGGAGGCATTCCAAGCTCCTTTACATTATTTTTCTACACCTCCGGAAAGAGTACAAACTAGGTCATATCCCACGAGTCACGCGGGACGATAGACGACACAGCTAGTGCGAACTAGTGATACTACCACTAACTCAGACCGATCCATAGTAGTCCTCGTAGAAGTCACCTCCATAGCCTGGAAGCTCAACATGATCATCCGGAAACAGACGATCTCGCGGAGCTTGTGGACCATAGGGACTAGGATGAGGTCTTGGACCAACAGATGGTGGCCTGCGGGGACCGCGAGGTGGGGTGATGCCTCCTACATCACGCCAACCCATCACGTCTGGCAGAGCAGATCTCACAGGATAGAGATCGCGCATATCTGAATATCCAGCTTGCACCGCCGGTGCGAACCGAGTCAAAGTGGCCCAGTGGTCAGCACGGGTATTGAAGAGCTCTAACCTCAAGGCCCGATTTTCACGGTCCTTATCCTCGAGCATCTCAGCAGTGGTGCGAGTCCGTGAATCCTCCTGAGTGGGGTCAGCATAGATAGCCTGAAGATACCCTTGTGCTCCCGGAAGTGATCCTGGCATATACCGGAAATCAAAGTCCCGAAATAGACCAGATCTGACTCGCATGATGGTCATCATAGAGTAGGCGGCGTCCTGCACAGCCATCTCAATAGTAACCCCGAGTCCATAGGAGCAGTGAAGGGGCTCGGTGGATCCAGGATAAGATGGAAATATCCTGACAGTGCATAGATACTGGCTTTGATTAAAGTCCCGAAATTGCTCTTCGACCGTGTACTCAGGATACCAGCGGTATCCAGCCTCAGTCATTACCCTGACCAACTTGGCAGTATGGCCGGGTACATCTAGGCATCGAGTCAGGCGAACCACTTGATTGAGGTCGCGAGTGGCCATCTGAAAGCACAATCATAATGCAAAGGCATTAGAATTTCTAGCAAAATTTCGGCAGCATAACAGCTGTAAATGCTCAAGAAGGATTTTGAGACATTTGACAAAGGATTTCATACACACTTAACATCATCATATCAAAGTTCTGAGACCATCCTAGCAACATAATATGGTAAAAGAACTGAACTAGGCTTGTATCCTTCATACCTATAAGGTACTACTGATTAGTAACACGTGATCCTGATAGAGAGAATAGATCCTAATTCCTTAACCCCCGGTGGAAGAATGGACTGACTCAGATCAGAATGTCATAAGACAAAGGAGCAAAAAGAGCCTTACGTTCCAACCCACAAACAATTCCCCTACATATAACTAAAGAATTTCTAGACTCAACATCGACCAGTTTGGCTTGGAGAACCTACAGGCAGTCCGGCTCTGATGCCAACGCTGTCAGGACCCCGACTCGATGTCACATCGATCTAGCCGGTAACACCTCATATCACTTTGCGGCCTCACGCACGGTATCCCCACGGGTGTCGCCTTACCTTTGCCCGGGACCGTTTGCGCCTCTTGGCTCACGTATATGATGGTGTCGCTAGCATCCATATGATAAGGAGCCCGGGCTGACATGACTAGTCGTAAACTCAAAGTGGCACAGACTTACAGGGACAGGCACCCATGACCCAGCTTCGAACGTGTCGGTCATCAGCAAGTGGGTCCGGGCTGTAGCACTGGGCTAGCAGGACTCTGGTAAACCGGGCTGTAGCGGGCTAACAGGACTCCGGTACTCAAAGCGTGACATTTCCCCGAAGGGACAGACACAGGAACGAAGAAGGACACATGCCGGCCAGCCTAAGTGTTCCAGAGCAGTAGCAAGCTACCATGGCTCAGCGGTAACACTAGGAGACATTTCCCGGTAAGAGAGGCTACTAAAGATAAACAACTAGGTAGTCAGATCCCACACATACCAAGCATTTCAATCATACACACAATATGCTCGATATGTGCAAATACAACGAAGCATCACAACATGACTCTACGACACAAGTACTTTATTTAAGGCTCAGGGAGCCATACATAACATACACAAAGGTACGGGTCTCACGACCCAACATACAAGTCATACAGTCATACCAACCAGCAGCGGAAGTAACTTGTCTGAGTACAGACAACTAGTAAAATAAAAGAGGCTTGGAAAGCCTAGCTATACTACATGGTCCTTCACAAGCTCAGGGTCACCACCTGGGCCTTTAGCCTACTCGTTGATGTCAACGTCTACATAGAACCCATCAGAAGGGGTTGCAGCGTCTTCTGTAAAATGTAGATTATAGCAACATGAGTACAAAGGTACTCAGCAAGACTTACATCAGATCCTATATACATGCATATTATCAAGAAGGGTTGGTGGAGTTATAGCAGCAAGCCAGCTTTGACTCTTGGCTAGACTATCCTACGATACTCCAACTTGAAATGGTTTTGCGCACACGAGTCCACTACTCACCACTTCAATACACTACCGAGGATCCGCCTCCGTCTTCCTACGGAAGAGCCATCCTCGGCACTCACACTTATCTTGAGAATTTTAGTAGTTTCCATTTACTTGTCTATGAACTGTATAGGCAACCAAGTAGTCCTTTACCGCGGACGCGGCTATTCGAATAGATTATGATAACCCTGCAGGGGTGTACTTCTTCATACATGTTTCCACCACTTAGCGTCTGCACACGACATGTGCTCGGCAGACTTCAAGCGAAAGCCGACGTGGGTGTAGACCACGACCTACCTAAACACTTAAGCCTCTAGTCCAGGTTTATCGCCTATTCAGGTTCCATCCGCAGGGAGTCCGGCCGAGGTTTCCCATACGGCCCCGAACGATGTGAACAGGGTTCCCGAGATACCTAACGGGTATTCGGTACACCCGGCCACGTACCTACCGCATCACAGCCCACCCCTACGGTCAGCGCTGTCCACGGCCTCCAGTAGGCTACAAACACCAGAAACTACTTGCAACTCCTGGACAGAGAGCTAGGGTGAATAATAAGTCGAGCGGGGTCATATCTCAGGGCCCAATGCATGGTAGTAACTGTATCTTAAATCACACATACAGATCTCAGTGCTTAAGGTCGGCTTCAATGAAACAACCCACCATGTACTCCTACATGGCCTCTCATCGATACCTTTACCAAATCGTGTTCACCACACCACTCTCATTACCGACATAAACATTTCACTCTAGCCCATCACCCAGATGAACCAGACCTGACACAACTCTAAGCATAGCAGGCATAGCAAGGTAGGAACAACACATACATATGGCTCAATCAACTCCTACACATGCTAGTGGGTTTTATCTAGTTACTGTGGCAATGACAGGTCATGCAGAGGAAATGGGCTCAACTACCGCAGCACACAGCAGTTTGAAACGCGTTGTCTTAATGCAGTAAAAGAGAGCAGGAGCGAGAACATGGGATTGTATCGATATGATCAAATGGTTGGTTGCTTGCCTGATGGTTCGATGCACGGATACGGTTCTTCGTTAGGGTAATCACGGTACTCCTCGGAGGCAGAACCTGTCGTAAAGGACACCGATACACAACCATCACCAAATAATGTGCAACAATATGATGCATGCATGAAACATGGCAATATGAGTGTGTTGGGCTAATGCAACTAAAAACCAGAAGGGTTTGAACAAATTTGAATCAAAGATTCAAATTTCAAACTCAAACATGGCCTTTTAAAGTGCTTTTCCTTGTTCTGCTTAAAACATCAATTTAACTTGTTTGATCATGCATGAAAATAGTACAGATGGATAGATTGGATTTTTCTGATCATTTTTCATATATAATTTGTCTGATTTGGAGTTACAGAATAAAAGTTATGAATTTTTGAAGTTTAAATAATATTCTGGAATTTCCTGATTAAATTTAAATCCAGAAATATAATTATTGCGCCAGCATGACGTCAGTGGTCAACTGCGGCTGGCTGAGGTCAAACCTGACGTGTGGGGTCCACACGTCAGTGACAGGGGGTTTAACAGGGTTAATTTAATCCTAATTAGTAATTAGTGGCGCTGGGGCCCACTGGTCAGTGTCAGGGGGGTTGACTAACAGTGATTAGCACTAATCTGACCACCTGGCCGACGGGGCCCACGCGTCAGTGACTCTGGGGGGGTCCTGCCGTGGTCAAGGTGGGTCAAACCCACCGGCGACATGACGCCGGCGAGGCCCGAGACGGTGGCGCGATGCGGAAACGCGCTACGGGGCACGGGCGAGGCCGTGCTTGGGCTCATTGGAGAGCCCTTGCTCCCGCGCGTCGAACGGTGGTGGTGGCCGTGCCTGAGGTGGCCTGTACCGTCGACGGCGACGACCGTGGCGGCTGCCGGAGCTCGGTTGAGCTTGGGGTCGAGGCTACAACGGCTGCGGGGATGCGGGGTTGGCACCTACGGCTTCTACGCGGTGCGGTGAGGACGTGGGTGTGCTCGGTTGGGCGCTACGGTGACCGTGGCCACAACGGCGACATCGCCGGCGGCGTCGAGCTTCGGAGCTCAAGGGGGCGGCAGCTACAGGAGGCTAGGGACGACGGGGCAAGGGGGAATCGAATCAGTGGCTCACCGCGGAGCTTCGGGGATGGTTAGCGGGCTCGGGGACGGCCGGAGTGCAGCGAATCGACGGCGATGACCTCCGGTGGCCGAGGGGGGGGGAACGGCGACGTAGGCGGCGATGCAGGGCTTCCGGAGACCCGTGGAGCGGTGGGGAGGAAGAGGGGGTCGCGGCGGAGCCTCTGGGCTAGTCGGGGGAGCGAGGGGTGGCCGGTGACGGCTGCTATGGCGAACGGCGGCGATGGTGGTGTTCGGCCGTGTGAGAGAGAGAGCGAGGGAGAGGAGGGAGGAACTGAGGGAGAGTGAGAGAGAGCAGGGGGGAGGGCGTGGCGTCGTCCGGGGCATCGAGCGAGGAGGGAAGGGCAGGCAGGCAGGCGAGCAGGTGGCGTGGCACGGTGGCGCGCGCGCGCGCCGGCCACACTCCCCTCCCTCTGTCGAGGACGAAGACGACAGAGGAGGGAGGCGGGCTGGGCCGCCTGCTGGCTGGGCCGGCCAGCTGGCTGGGCTGCACAGGGAGGAGCCCAGGTAAGCTTCTCCCTTTTCTAATTATTTCTGTTTTCTAATTTCTGATATTTGTTTTGATTTAAAAAAAATATTAAATCATTTATTTACCTTATGCCAATTTTTGCAGGAGCTAGATATATTATTCCAGAGCTCCTTTATAATTGGCGTAATATTTAGACATATATTAATATATATAACTAATATATTTCCAATGCAAATATTTATGCATTAATTCCAAATGCCCAAAATAAATACCTATGAGCTCTTAAAAATATTGGTTTGATTTTTATCTTTGTCCAATATTTTCAGAGAGCAACATGAGCATTTTCTTGGACCTTTTTGGAGAAATTTTTATTTGGATCATTTTCAAAAATGATTCTGAGGGTTTCACAAATCCCCATTTCAATTTAAATGGAAATTTAAACATGATGCACACAATCTGATGCATGACTAGCTAGGGTGTGACACTCTCCCTCCCCCATTATGCATAAATTGATCAATTCTTTCACATTAGCCATTGTTGATGGTACTTGTGGTTCAAAGATGAGTTTTTGGTCATGGGACCAAGGATAATTCTTCGCGGTGCCATACCCTTCTAACTCAAACATTGGTGGCTCCGGCCACCGCCCTTGAGCTTAGGTGTTCTTCCTTGTTGTGTGTTTCTTTTTGCATGGCTCTTTTCGGTCTCCTAGATGTTTGAATTCTCTTAAGAGTGGCTTTCCTTGTTTGCTTCTTGCACTCTTGAGAGTCTTCTTCATCATATTACAGTGTCTTCATTCCATCCTAAGCCTCCTCATCCCAAGCCATCTTTCTAAATGTACACAAGTTTGATCTCCTTTTGTGCTTGGGCTGTTGCAACCTGATGGTACAACCAGTGGTCAGACCGGTTCTACCGGTCTTCCCTCCTGTTGTACAGTCTCAGCGGTACTTCAGGTCCTGCATGAGCGGTTCTACCGCTCCTACCTTTACCAGTATCTCTGACCGGTACTACCGGTGCTTAGATGCGGTACTACCGCTGCTTCTGGAGCGGAAGTGCCGCTCTCAACCACCAGGTAGCTACAAGACCGGTACTACCTCTCCTAGGAGTGGTACTACCGGCTGGCATCTGGGGCTTGTTTAAGGGGACCGGGCAGAAGGGGTTTCTCTTTTCCCCTTCGTGCTCGTCCTTCCTCTTACCCATGGCTGCTGGTTACTTCATCCCTCGCCCCGGAGCGCACTCAGGCCCTCCGGATCGGTCGGTCCTTCATCGGATCTGCTCCGTGGAGGTCGCCTCCTCTTCGATATCTTCCATGGATACTGGTAATGCCCTGCTCTTCTCCTTCTTAGTGTTCCTCGTTTTGAATCCAAATCTAGGGCATTGCTTGTATTCCCACTTTTTTGGCCAAATGTTTGGTGGGAGAGATCCGTATAGCCTCCTTCTGTTTCCTGTGCATATGTAGAGGTAGGAATATGGCATATAGATTCGAGAACGGGTGGTTCCCGTCCTTCCACTTAGCAGATTCACTCTCAGTGGTACTACCGCTCCTTGCGAGCGGTACTACTGCTCGAGCGGTACTACCAGTGGTCCGACCGGAACAACCGGTTTGTCTAAACCTGTATACACGGTTTCTCTTCTACCCACTTACATGAGACCTATTCCTCTGCTCTTGTGTACATTCCTCTCATCTTTGCTGGGGTTTCTATGTGCTCTCTGTGTGTGTCTGCAGGTGGTTCTAGTTCCCGTGCTGCTCGGAAGCCGCAAAACACCAAGAAGAGGGCCCGTAGGGGCAAACCTTCGGATGACAACGAGGACTCTTAGGAGGTGGTGATTCCTACCAAGGCCACTCGCCGGGAGAAGTCGGATGCTGCCAAGCAACATGTTGCGGTGCCCATGCATAAATGGAAGATGCCGGACTGGCAAAAGTTTTGTTTCCAGGATCCATACACTCTTGCACCAAATCCCCGTTGGAACAACCCTCAGTTCCGAATGAGTTACAGATGAGGATTGTGTCAGAAGTGTTCGAGCATCACAAGAACAAGTTCACCCGGATGTGGTCCATTAACATTGATCATTGGAGGAACCACCCTGATTAGTTTGGAGAAGCTCTGGCGATATGTGAAGAGTTTGATTTGATCAAGCTCATGACTGTGAATTGTGATTTCGATGTGCAGCTCGTCCATCAGTTCTATGCTACAGTCCACTTCGGCTCTGATGAGGAACATCACCTCTCCTTTATGTGTCGTGATGAGTTCTTTCATGTCCCATGGAGAGCTTTCTACCATGCTCTTGGTTATGAGGATGCCGGGATTGAGGGTGAAGGTGGCATCCGTCCTCACGACCGTGCTCACCCCATGGACAAGGTGAAGCTTTCCCCTCTATACATCCCTGGACATGGCATTGTGGGCAAGTCCAATGATCTTATGCTAGTTTATGACATTATGCATCGTGTGTTCCATTGTGTGCTACTTCCCAAAGTTGGGAATCAAGATGATATCTATGGTTATCTGGTGGATTTGCTTGTGACCATGAAGACCAAGAGGGGATCAGGTGCCACGTTTGATGTCTCCAAGTGGCTATGGGAGGAGATGTACAATATGGTGTTGTACCGCAAGGTACCTATATATGCTCCTTTTGTGATGCAGTTTCTGAGCACTATATGGGAAATCCATCCAAGAGAGCCTCTCACCACCCCTGCCAACCTCACAGAGCATGAGGTCAAGGAGCTTAGGAAGAAGAAGCATAAGACCCCTTGCTTTGCTTCAGGAAATCAGGAGGATGTGTTTGCTACCTCGGACGATGAGGACTTTGAGCTAGAGCCTGGGGTCCAGCCCTCGTGGGTTGAGAAGCTGACATCAGAGATCAAGAAGACCTTTTGCCTGCAGTCTCACATTCAGAAGAAGCTCTACAAGGCTCATGTTGCTGAGAAGATGGCGCATCACTGTCAGATTAAGTTGATGAGGCACCACAATGTGCCGGATGTGAAGAGTGGCTCCGAGAAGACCATCTGAAAGTGCGTTATGTCGACTAGAGGGGGGTGAATAGGCGATTTTTATGAAAGTCTTCAAAACGTGGAAGTTTCGAAGACAAACGATAGAAATAAACCTATTACCATGCAGCGGAAGGTAGACTACACTAGGTAAACCATAGTCAAGTATTCAATGAAGTGAAAGCACAATGACTAATAGCAGCTAGGTAGTAAGGATCGGGTAGGAAGATATTATGAAGCCAAATAGAACACGTAGTTACTCAGTGAAGACAAAAGATAGTGCAATCATACAATGACTTCACAAGGACTAACAGTAAGTAAAGGGAAGGGAAGGATGAAACCAGTGACTCGTTGAAGACAATGATTTGTTGGACCAGTTCCAGTTGCTGTGACAACTGTACGTCTGGTTAGGGCGGCTAGGTATTTAAACCTGAGGACACATAGTCCCGGACACCCAGTCCTGAACACGCAGCTCAGGACACCCAGTCCTCACCGTATTCCCCTTGAGCTAAGGTCACATAGACCTCGCCTAATCACTCTGGTAAGTCTTCAAGGTAGACTCCCAAACCTTCACAGACTTTGTTCACCGGCGATCCACAATGTCTCTTGGACGCTCAGAACGCGACGCCTAACCGGCTGGAGGATTCACAGTCCTCAAGTGTAATAAGTCTTTAGATCACACAGACAAGAAGACTTAAGTGATGCCTAACACTCTTAGGCTCTGGGTGGTTAGGGCTTTATTCTCTCAAGGAATTCTCTCTCAAAGGCTTCGAGGTGGGTTGCTCTCAAACGACAAAAGCCGTACACTAACTCTAAGCAGCCAACCGTTTATGGTTGTAGGGGGTGGGCTATTTATAGCCACTAGGCAACCCGACCTGATTTGTCCGAAATGACCCTGGGTCACTAAGGAACTGACACGTGTTCCAACGGTCAGATTTCAAACTCACACGGCAACTTTACTTGGGCTACAAGCAAAGCTGACTTGTCCGACTTTGGACAAGATTTGCTCTCATAGTCTTCACTCAAAGACATAGGTTTTGGTTAAGCATCACTTCAGTCATTCTGACTGGTTCTCTTGGACCCCACTTAACAGTATGGTGGTTCCTATGACTCAACAAAGAAGAAAAAGAACTACGAAGGATCTAAGTCTTTGAGCTCCATAGGCTTCATGCGATGTCTTCTCTTGTCATAGTCTTCAATGTGAATATCTTCATATACCACCTTTGACATCAATGTCTTCATACATTTTAGGGGTCATCTTTGGTAGGAAAACCGAATCAATGAGGGGCTTCTACCTGTGTTATCCTGCAATTCTCACAAACACATTAGTCCCTCAACTAAGTTTGTCGTCAATACTCCAAAACCAACTAGGGGTGGCACTAGATGCACTTACAATCTCCCCCTTTTTGGTGATTGATGACAACTAGTTGAAGTTTTCAATGGGGAATATAATATGTGAAATTGTAAGAGGATAGAGAATTGTCTTCATAAGCTCTGAGGGCTCCCCCTGAAGATGTGCATATAAGTAATTTGCTTTTGGAATGCAAATGCACATGGCAGGTTGTGCTTGTGGAGATCCTCTTCAACTTATGATGAAAATCCATTATGCATGAGAAGGTATGTGAAAATAATGGCATGCATAATGGAAAATGGACGTCTGCAAGATGATCTAAGTGCGGAATTTATCATCGCACATGCGGAATTTATCGTCGCATCACGAAGTAGCAAATAAGTAGCAAACGACCATCGAGTTTAAGTTTTACAACTCAAAGGACCAAATGTATCAAAACGAGAGTTGTAAACACGAAGAAAAATATAAAGCAACCGCCCATATGGGCCCGCTTGAAGACTATCGAACTCATATGCTTCTCTCCCTTTTGTCAGTAAGGACCAAAAACGTTTGAAGACATAGAGCATCTACTCATTCCCATGAAGAGTACGTGAAGCAGCAGGGTCGTCGGTGGTGTTCAGCGGTGCAGAAGAACTTGGAGCAGTGTTGAAGCATGCTGAAGGAGGTGGCGGTGAAGTAGCATCGTCTTCATCCTCGATCACTCTGGCATTCACAGTTGCAGCAAAGGAAGAGAACTCAGAGTCTTCAAGAGATGGAGTTCATCGCAGCACTGCCCTTCGAGGAGGTGTGGGGTCAAACTTGAAGTGTTCAGAGAAGCCATCCTCTTGAAGATCATCTTCAGAGCACATCAGCGTCAGCCCTTTCCATGTGCGTCGAGAGGTTTCATGGGCAACAAAGGCATTCTTGGTGGCAAGATTGCGAATGCGATTGACATCCACCAAGAGGCTTTGCATTTGGTGCTTCAGCCAGTCATGATGCCTATCCTGTTTCTGATGAAGAGCCACTAGAAGCTCTCGGTCATTGAGAACACGAGTGCGTTTCTTGGGTCGTTGGGCAATTGTGCTATCGGTGGCTTCGGTAAGGGCAGGATGTGGTGCACGTGTAGTTCCAGCCAAAGGATACACATGAGTGACGGCTTCAACTCCTTCAATGTTCTAAGAAAAACTTTGATGCTCCGCATTCTGAAGACTTAGAGGTTCCTTGGCAGGCTCAGGATAAATGGCTTCAACAGACATATCCACATCAGGCAGAAAGATCCGATGATTGCGAGCAGATGGCTGATATGAGATAGCGGAGTGGAGTTTAATCAGCCGCATTATCCATGGAGCATAGAACTTCAAGCCAAAGAGATCAGAGCCTGATGCAGCAAGTTGGTGGATGAAGAAGTCATGTGCATTGAAGCATTTTCCATGAAGAATATAGAAGACCAAAGTCTTCATTGCACCTTCCAGCTTGGCATGTGGAGAATGTCCTTTTATGGGCCAGAGAGTTTGCCTTATGATGTGATAAATAGTCCTCGGCAGATACTCAAGGTCTTCAACGAAGAACTCCTTGGGATATGCAGCATCTTGGGGCAATGGCTTCATCATACTGAGCATCTGACTCATGTTAGGTTCAGGCTTCTGAAAGATGCTCTCCACAGCTTCACTGTGAAGTTGACAGCCAGATTTGTAGAGATCGCCAGGAGTGGGTAGACCAGTGAGCTCAATGATATCAAAGGCTTTGGCTTCGTGATGAACATTTCCTGTCATCCACTCCAGGACCCAAGTCTTCGGACCTCTGTTGTACCCACAGATGTGAAGTGTGGCATAGAATTGGAGCAGCAACTCTTCATTCCAATGCTCTTGGTCGGTAATGAACGGCAGCAATCCAACCTCTTTGAAGCAATCCAGAGCTTCTTCCAGACAGGGCAGACCAGCTATTGCTTCAATGTCAAGACGCTTATGTGGGAAGATGCGACCTTGATTGTATAGAATGCAGGAGTAATAGCTTCGCTGCGGATAGCTCCAGAACCGATCAGAAGATATTCTTTCCCATGAGTAGGGGTTCCTGGAGCTATTGAAGAAAGTGTTGTCTGCTATGAAGCCATTTACATTGAAGGATCCAGGTGCTGATGCAGGACCTGGAAACCTGGGCAATCTTGGGATTGGCTTCTGTACCTGAGGCCTGTGCTCAACATGATAGTCAAACTGAGGACCAGCAGTAGGTGCAGGAACAGAAGCAGTAGCATTAGTGGCTTCGCTGACTTCTGGTGCTTGGGTTCGTGAAGGCTCCACATTAGCTTCAGCCATGACAGCGTTAGTGGCTTCATTGGTGTTGGTGGTGGCAGCCTCAAGATTCTCAACCTCCACTTGACGAGCTGGAGGGTCGGTCACTGTAAGTTCTCCTCGAGAACAGCTTCTTGGTGGGACGGGGGAGTAGCATCTTTTGGGGTTTCTTCTTCATCGGCTGATGCAGCTGGAATGTCTTCAGCAGTTGTAGCTTCAGATTCAGAGACTGGAGGCCTTGGTCCTTTACGAAGCCTGCGTAACGCTGGCGACGCCTGTGGAGTTGGAGTTGGCTGGGCCTCAAAGTCTTCCTCCTCTTGTGCTTGTGGGCGATCAGCCCATGATGCATCCTGAGCAATTGGCGTCAGAGGACGACCAATGCTGATGAGCTCGCTGTGCGTTAGCACAGGCGATGATACCTGTTGGTGCTCGAGCTGAGGAAGAACTGCATCATCTTCAACATGGTCATGGTGACCAATGTCTTCAGCAGCGATGGGATCAGCTGCTGGAAAGTCTTCAGCTTCATGGTGAAAGCAGGCTCATGGACAGTCATTTGGCACTCTTGAGGTTCAGCATCAGCGCGAACCATGGAGATGGGTTCAACAATCAAGGGCTCTGTGGGAGCAGCCCGTTCCTTCTTGGTCTTCCGCTTCTTCTTGGAGGGGGCAGTAGCAAAGGCTTCAGGATGTTTCCTCTTCCTTGCTTCAGCCTCAGCAGTCCTCGTCTTCTTCAGCTCTGAAGTGTTTGACCGGGCCTTTGGCTTCGAGCCAGTCATGCTAGTTGGGAAGACAATGGGATCTGCTTCCTACCTTGGTGCGTTGGGTTCGGTCACAGTGGGCTTCTTCTTCTGCTTGGCAGCCATCCTGGGATCAATGCCTGGACACCCAAGGGCCTTGCGCTTCTCAGCCTCGTTGTAGCCTTGCACACACTTGTCAGCCAGGCTCTTCATGCGCTCACGAGAACCCTGAACTTCTGCGCGTTTCTTGAGAAAGGCTTCATTGAGCTCATGCAGCATTCTGGAAGTTTTTCACCTCTTGCATGCTGAGCTTGGCCATATGCTTCTTGAACTGAGCTTTCTCAAAGTCAATCTTTTGCTTCAGTTCAACAATGCGCTAGGCGATAGCTAATTCTGAAGCAATGGCGCCATGAAAGGCGACACCGAGGCCAATGGGTAGTTGCAGATCTTCGAAGCTGATGTTGGGTGTGTCAAACCACTCATCAATGAAGTTGTGGATGATTGTCACGTCAAAGAGAGGCAGATCATTGAAGATTTCTGCTTCTTATTTGCTCTTGATCAGCTGCTCAAGAGCGTCATCTGCAAGATCTTCATCACTGGACAGATCGATGGCATCGTTTCGCAAAATGGCAGCAGCAGTCAGTTCTTGGCCGGTGTGTGGCAGAGGCATCTTGACCTTCTAGGGCTTGGAGATGCGTGACAAATCTTCAGACTGCACACTGTCTTTAGGAGGTGCAGTGGCCAGTGGCTTCGCCCGTGATATTTTTGGCGCAGAGGCAGGCTTTGAAGCTTTTGGCTGCTTTAGTTTCTTTGGCTTCGGCGCTGTAGGCGCTTCATCTGATTCAGCGTCCTCTGCAGGCTCATTCACGGCTGTCCCTTGAACCACGATGTGAGTGATGAGACCTTCCAGGTTGTAGAAGGGCCCAACAAGATTGGGTTCAGCTTCGCGTGTCCCATCAGCACGGGGAGCAGAGGGACCAGGGTTGAAGTGTAATCCCAGAGACTTCTTGTTCTGCTTCACTGAGTTCTAGGCAAACTGGAAGTTGCGCTTGAACAGATTGTCGTCACAACACCATACTAGTGACGATGAGTGTGCATCTGCAGGCTGTGGCCCACGGACCATGCAAGGATGGAAGCCTTGTTCAATGGCTTCATCTCTGGACCTGGGTTAAAGATTTTTGTATAGGATGTCTCCCCATGGTCGCTTGATGGCATTCTTTTCAGCATATTCCTTTGTCACAAATCTGTACTTGAACCACTGTTCTGCCCAATATTGCCGAATCCATTGGGTTCGTGTCTTGCGCTGATTGTAACCCTCTTCAGGATCTGTCTTGTACAGTTCTGAGAGGTCATTGGGCAGATCTCTTGATGTTTCTCCTCGACGCTTTTTGCCACCCTTCCTTGCAGATTTCTCTGAAGCCATGAACTTTAAACTGAAAGGCTTCAAGACGTTCAAAGGCTTCAAAGGCTTTCGCTTGCTGGACAAACAGGAACTGGCTTCGGGAGAATTTATATGATGTTGTAAGAATTCTGCAAATGAATGCAGACTATGAGAACCAAGGGATTCTCCCACGGACATGTACCTGTGACAGCATTAAGGTGCGAGGGAAGGGGAAGAGGTCATATGCATTCTCAGAAGATTTTGAAGATAAATCAGTTTGGAAGACATTGACCTCATCGTGCGAAGACATTCACTCATAGATAAGGAGTTGGTTCCAGATTTGTACGAATCCATGGATCAGTACAAGTGAGGAATCTAACTACTTTGTGAAGTACAAGTGAATATACTAGGCATATTATGAGATGCAGTATGAAAGAGATCCAACTTGTGTGAACAGAAACTGCTTGTGGTAGAAAGTGACGAAGCTATAGGATCAAAGGGGCCGTAAAAAGGAAGTTTTATTTACCACACGAGGAACTGCTAGACGGAGTGGAAGAGGAGGCCGAGCAGTTCGATCGTCCGTGCCCTAACTTGGCGACGGAAGAAACCTATGGCGACGGCGGAGAAGACGATGTCCGCGTTTGGCGTGAAGACAGCGTCGGAGAGGTTGCGGCAGCGAAGCGCTTCATCGCCGGCGTCGTCGAGGGCTAGCGGTGGCGCTAGGGTTCGTGCGAGAGTGGAAGAAGAGATAATGACTGCGGTGAGGCGTGTATTTATAGGGACAAGGGCGGCTCAGTGTTATTACACAGGTGCCCTGGCGATTCACATCTGAGGAACACATGGTCATCATGCAGCATATCGGAGGTTGTTCCACGTCCCACGCACGCCTGGATTTTCGGGTGGTCGTTCCCACTTCTCCGGGTTTCAGGTGAAGGAATGAGCATTGAAAATGGACTTAATGTTTGTCTCTGTATCTTCTGCTCACAAGGACGCAGAGAAGACATTCAACAGTTTCAATAGAATGCATATGATTTGGAGAGATAGAGTTTGAGATAGAAAGCATAGAGAGGTTTAGGGTCCAATCACATTCACTTAGTTCAAAAGATTCAACAAGAAGACATAGCTATAAGTGAATGTTGTAGAGGACAGAACACTAGTATATATATATAATCAACGTAGTGAAGATAATCATGATGACATGTTGAAATTGAAGCCAAACCAAATGTGAAGACATAGCAAATGTAACGCCATGGGTAAAACACTTCAAACGGAAGAATTTGGTGGTGGCGTTACCCACCGTATAGGAAGTATTAGACCCAGACACGGCGCACAATTATCGTGGCGCTCGGAAGTCAAATTCCACATTAATGTATTCACACTTAGAATGTATGTCTTCATTGATTGAAGATATACTTTACTTCGTGTGTTGCACATCTAAGTCGTCAATATGCATAAGTGTTAGGATGTGTGCCTGATCATAGGACATTTGAGGATTCCAAGATATTTAGCTCACACCGTAACTTGCAAAATCTCTTCTCATCCAAGGGCTTGGTGAAGATATCTGCCAATTGCTCTTTAGTGTTGACGTGTATGATATCAATATCTTCTTTCACAACATGATCTCTGAGAAAGTGATGACGAATTTCAATGTGCTTTGTCTTCGAGTGCTGAACTGGGTTGTTGGCGATCTTGATGGCGCTTTCGTTGTCGCAGTAGAGTGGCACTTGCTTCAGATGAATGCCATAGTCTTTGAGTGTTTGCTTCATCCACAGAAGCTGAGTGCAGCAAGATCTAGCAGCAATGTATTCAGATTCAGCAGTGGAGAGAGATACATAGTTCTGCTTCTTTGAAGACCAACATACAAGTGATCGTCCCAGAAAATGACATGTGCCTGATATAGACTTGCGATCCACCTTGTCACCAGCATAATCAGCATCCGAGAATCCAACCAGATCAAACTCTGAGCCCTTTGGATACCATAATCCTAGAGTTGGGGTGTGAGCCAAATATCGAAGAATTCGCTTCACAGCTAAGTGATGCGACTCCTTTGGTGCCGCTTGGAATTGAGCACACATGCAAACACTAAGAATAATATCTGGCCTAGATGCACATAGATAAAGTAAAGAACCACTCATGGAGCGGTATACCTTTTGATCGAACTCTTTACCATTGTCGTCGGGACCCAGATGATGTTTGGCTGGCATTGTCGTGAAGCCTTTGCAGTCTTGCATACCGAACTTCTTCAGGCAATCTTTGAGATACTTCTCTTGAGATATGAAGATGTCGTTGCGTTGCTGTCGTATTTGAAGACCGAGGAAGAACTTCAGCTCTCCCATCATGGACATCTGATATTGCTCTTGCATCATATATCCAAACTCTTCACTATACTTCTGATTGGTGCAGCCGAAGATAATGTCATCCACATATATTTGGCACACAAACAGTTCACCATCATATGTCTTCGTGAAGAGAGTGGGGTCGAGGGAACCAGGTATGAAGCCTTTGCTCTTCAGGAAGTATTTGAGTGTGTCATACCAAGCCCGAGGGGCTTGTTTGAGGCCATACAGTGCCTTGTTGAGCTTGTATACCATGTCAGGATGTTTTGGATCTTCAAAGCCAGGCGGTTGTGCAACATACACTTCTTCTTCAATCTTGCCATTGAGAAAAGCACTCTTCACATCCATTTGATATAGAAGTATGTTATGATGACTTGCATAGGCCAGAAGTATGCGTATGGCTTCAAGTCGAGCTATAGGAGCAAATGTTTCATCGAAGTCAATGCCTTCCACTTGAGTATATCCTTGAGCAACAAGACGAGCTTTGTTTCTGACAACTTGACCATGCTCATCTTGCTTGTTGCGGTATATCCATTTGGTGCCAATTATGTTGTGCTTCCGAGGATCAGGACGCTTAACCAGTTCCCATACATTATTCAGCTCAAACTATTGAAGCTCTTCTTGCATAGCTTGAATCCATTCAGGTTCCATGAAGGCTTCTTCAACTTTCTTGGGTTCTGTTATTGAGACGAATGCAAAGTGCCCACAGAAATTTTGCCAGCTGAGTAGCCCTTGAACGAGTAAGCGGACCAGGTGCATTGATGCTATCAATTATTTTCTCAATCTGCACTTCATTGGCAACACGAGGGTGTACAGGGCGAAGATGTTGCTCTTGCTGATCAGTGTCATTGTTAGAAGGATTGTCTTCAGGTTGAGTATTGTCTTCAGGTTGATCAGGTGCGGAGATGATAAGTTCCTCTTCAGGTTGAGCTTCAGAGGGTATGATTTCTCCAGTTCCCATAAGTTTGATTGATTCACTGGATGGAACTTCATCTAGCACATTTGGCAGGTGCTCTCTTTGTGAGCCATTAGTCTCATCGAACCGCACATCCACTGTTTCAACCACTTTATAATGAAAGAGATTGAAGACTCTGTAGGAGTGCGAATCCTTTCCATATCCAAGCATAAAACCCTCATGTGCCTTCGGTGCAAATTTTGAAGTGTGATGTGGATCCTTGATCCAGCACCTGGCGCCAAATACTCTGAAGTAACTGACATTTGGCTTCTTGCCAATAAGGAGCTCATAAGATGTCTTGTTCAGAAGCTTGTGAAGATGAACACGATTGATTGTATGGCATGCAGTATCAATGGCTTCAGGCCAGTATCGATGACGCCATTTTGCTGTGGCGTGTATGGAGCTGAGAATTCATGTGTGATGCCCAAAGTATCAAGATATGTATCAAGGCCAGTGTTCTTGAATTTAGTGCCATTGTCACTTCTGATGTGCTTTATCTTGGCGCCATAGTTGTTCATTGCTCGATTGGCGAAGCGTCTGAAGACATCCTGCACTTCAGTCTTGTAGAGGATTATGTGCACCCAAGTATATCTAGAATAATCATCAACAATGACAAAGCCATAGAGACAAGCAGTAGTAGTGAGAGTTGAGTAATGAGTGGGACCGAAAAGATCCATGTGAAGCAGTTCAAAGGGTTGAGTCGTTGTCATGATTGTCTTCAAGGGATGCTTGGCCCTCGTCATCTTTCCAGCTTCACAGGCACCGCATAAGTGATCTTTCTTGAACTTGACGCCCTCGATGCCTATGACATGCTTCTTCTTTGCAAGGGTGTGCAGGTTCCTCATGCCAGCATGCCCTAGCCTCCGATGCCAGAGCCAGCATTCTGAAGCTTTTGCTAGAAGACATACGGCAAGCTGTGGTCCTGCTGAGAAATCTACCACGTACAAATCATCTTTCCGATACCCTTCAAACACTAGAGACTTGTCAGATTCCATTAGAACAAGGCAACAATATTTTCCAAACATCACAATCATGTTTAAATCGCAAAGCATTGAGACAGACATTAAGTTGAAGCCAAGGGATTCAGCAAGCAAGAGTTTATCCATGTGTTGATCCTTTGAGATTGCAACTCTACCTAGACCCAATACCTTGCTTTTACCAGTGCACTAGTAGAAAACAGGGCTATGGTCCAGGCCGGCTCAGCCCATTAGTCCCGGTTCAGTCTAGAACCGGGACTAATGTGAGCATTGGTCCCGGTTCGTGCGGCTAAGGCATTAGTCCCGGTTCACTCGGGCCCTTTAGTCCCGGTTTAAGACATGAACCGGGACTAAAGGGTGCGATGACCTTTAGTCCCGGTCCGTGCCTCAAACCGGGACTAAAGATTAGACCTTTAGTCCCGGTTTGAGGCACGAACCGGGACTAATGGGGTTGAGACCTTTAGTCCCGGTTCGTGCCACGAACCGGTACT